>NC_081761.1:17835885-18013385 GCF_963082965.1 Carassius carassius | reverse complement strand
CACATATTTTGTATACTTTCAATTTTAAGAGCGTACGGCGTATCGTGCATGCAGATTATACTTTAAAGCTGTGAAGCTAAATCAATGAGTGTATAAGGATGCTTTATTTCTTCTATAGACTTCTACTTTAGACATGTAGAACACATCCACGTTTTTTATGTGTAGACTGGTAATTGGTCAGTCGTGACTCGTATCCAAAATGAAGGATCAATGCATAAACATGCGACCATGGACATCATCAACTAAAAATAATGAAAGACAATAATCATCAATATGCGTTCACACAGATAACGTTTTTTCAATGTTTCATTGATATAACATGACAGTGAGTTGTTAGAAAAGCAAATTTAGTTTAAGCTTACAGACATTGCATGGCTCCTTTTACATTATAATCCTCTACGTCCACTACATTCTCAAAACTCAGGCAATTTGATAATACCTAGAATATCAAAATCAACTGCAGGCGGCAGATCCTTTTCCTATTTGGCGCCTAAACTCTGGAATAACCTACCTAACATTGTTGAGGAGGCAGACACACTCTTGCAGTTTAAATCTAGATTAAAGACCCATCTCTTTAACCTGGTTTACACATAACATACTAATATGCTTTTAATATCCAAATTCGTTAAATGATTTTTATGCTGCATTAATTAGGTAAACCGGAACCGGGAACACTTCCCATAACACCCTATGTACTTGCTACATCATTAGAAGAATGGCATCTACGCTAATATTTGTCTGTTTCTCTCTTATTCCGAGGTCACCGTAGCCACCAGATCCAGTCTGTATCCAGATCAGAGGGTCACTGCAGTCACCTGGATCCAGTACGTATCCAGACCAGATGGTGGATCAGCACCTAGAAAGGACCTCTACTGCCCTGAAAGACAGCGGAGAACAGGACAACTAGAGCCCCAGATACAGATCCCCTGTAAAGACCTTGTCTCAGAGGACCACCAGGACAAGACCACAGGAAACAGATGATTCTTCTGCAGAATCTGACTTTGCTGCAGCCTGGAATTTAACTACTGGTTTCGTCTGGTCAGAGGAGAACTGGCCCCCCAACTGAGCCTGGTTTCTCCCAAGGTTTTTTTTCTCCATTCTGTCACCGATGGAGTTTCGGTTCCTTGCCGCTGTTGCCTCTGGCTTGTTTAGTTGGGGTCACTTCATCTACAGCGATATCGTTGACTTGATTGCAAATAAATGCACAGACACTATTTAACTGAACAGAGATGACATCACTGAATTCAATGATGAACTGCCTTTAACTATCATTTTGCATTATTGACACAATGTTTTCCTAATGAATTTTGTTTAGCTGCTTTGACGCAATGTATTTTGTTTAAAGCGCTATATAAATAAAGGTGACTTGACTTGACTTGACTAAAGGATCCGACGAATCGGTTCTTTGAAGCGTTCATTGACTCAAACTCCCGAAAGATTGGTATGTGAAAATTAATCTGTCTTTTAATCACTAACATTGCCAAAATTGTACCATCGCCACAAGGAAGTAGTGTATACTTCACAAATAGTGCGGAGATGCGAGTCTTTTTATATAGGGAATCAGAGCATGTGTATATTTAGAAGTCTGACGTTTTAGACCGCTGCCCTGTATGAGCATTCTGGGTCTTGCCCCCTGCGGCCATGTTTGAAGTCTGAGCTTTATGCTGGGACTTGTAGTTCCCCAGACCTAGAAGTCTGCAGCGTTTGAATGAGGTATTAGTTACTCGTGTTAAATTTTACATCTTTGGAAAAAAAATTATAATAATAAAAAAGGAAAAGATGTTAAAACATATTTAGACTAAACAATTATATTCAAGAATAATATGATAAAACTATGAATGGAAGTAGAATAATCATTAAAATAATAATAATAATAATAATCACAACAGTAAAACAAGGAATTAAAAAAATAATTTAAAATGAATGAAAACAGTTAAGAATAAAAAATGATTATGGATAATATACAGTACCACCAGTTCGGACGTAGCACAGTGCTCATTTCATTCAGTAAATGCACGGCTAAACAGAAAAAAAAATACTCTGACTCTAGAATCAAACCAAGATTCTTTAATTATTTTTAGATGTTTGCCCTAAAGTCAAGGTATGCATATTCCTTGAGAAATAAATCTTTGTTTCCTCCTTGTTTTCTCCTTGTTTAACTGAAGAAAGTTTTGGCTCATCCAATTGTTAATTTCATCAATGCATTGGCAGAAGGAGTCCGTGGGGCCGTAGTCATTTGGTGACAAGTCTAGGTAAACCTGGGTAACATCTGCAAAGCATAGGCAAATTGTTTCTTTCTCATTATTTGACCTAGTGTGAGCATATACAGGATAAACAATAGCGGGGCAAGAACTGAGCCTTGTGGGACTCTGCATGTCATGGACATCCAGTTAGTCTTATGCTCTCCTATACTCACATAATAACCTTTCCCTTCTAAGTATGACCTAAACCAATTGATTACCATCCCAGAAAGCCTGACCCCAGTTTCCAGTCTCTCTAGTTATATTGTTTTGATCTACAGTGTCTCTGTGCTGTGATGCGGTCTGAAACCAGATTGAAAAATGTCCCAGGATTCCATTTTAATTTAAGTAGCCGTTCGACTGATTAAAAACTACCTTTTTTTAATAGTTCTGTCTGTAAAAGGAAGATTTGATATTGGTCTATAGTTGCTCAATATGGTGTTATCAAGACTATTATTTTTTTCAGAAGGGGTTTAACAACTGCAGTTTCAGCAAATTTGGAAAAGTTCCAGAAAGAAGTGAGGCGTTCCCCATTTTTAAGATATCTGCTTCTAAACAGTTAAACACACTTTTGAAAAAAGGTGTGAGAAGTGTGCCAAGATAGCAGGTTGATGATTTAAGGTGCTGTACTATTTCTTCAAAAATGTTGCTATTGTTGTTTGTATGTTCGCGTGATGCTTAAGTTATAAGGTTTGAGAGTAAGTTCTGTCTAGCTGTGGCTAGTTCCACACTGAAAGCATGAAGACTGTCTTTATAGCTGCTATAGTGAATTTCAAGTTTCTTCTTCCGTCACATTCGCTCAGCTTTTCTGCTGTTGATTTTCTCTGAAGGTGATTGTTAGCTCATGCCTATATTTTTTTTTTGTTTCATCGTAAACTAGGTAAGCAGGGACTTGAAATAATATGTTGAACATCTGATAAGTTGGTCAATCACACATACAGTGTTATATCTTACTATACTTGCTATAATACATTTTCTGCAATGGTTGAACTCATTGTTAGAATGCTTCAAATTGGGACCAGGCTTGTTTTATGAGCATACCCTTATTTGTCAAACTAGTCTTAAGTGACATTATTCACATTTTTAGAGTTAAATGGGTTAATGAGCTTTTTTCAGTATCTATACTTAAATTATACTTAAAAATACTTATATTATAAAACAAACTTAAAAATGTTGTGTGCAGTTTGTGGGAGTCTGTGGAAGCTGGGTGTGTAAGTGTGTGCGTTAGAGAGTTTGAATGAAAAATGTTTTAGGTTAAAGATGTAATTTAACTACAAACATCCTACCTTAAAACCATAACACTACAGTATGTGTTTTCCCCAACAAACCGGTTGTTCAACAAATAAAAAAAAAAAAGGTCATAAGAAAGTTTGTTGTGTTTTGAAAAGAAAGTCAGATATGTATATAAATTAAGTTAAGTTTACATTTTAAAAAATGTTAACAGTTATATTGAACTTTACACATATCATAGTTAACATCTTATCACATCTGTATCAGTAAGATATTTATATCATCACACGCCATCAGACAAATCAGGCGAGAGGTGATAAGTTTGACTGATTGATTATCTGATTATTGCTTAGCAATTATTTGATCAAAGCTTAATAATATAATACCGTATAGACCCTCTTGTTTTTATTTTAGTAAAATAAAACATTATAGTGTGAACATAAATGTGGTGCATTTAAACATCATGGTTAATGATACAATCTTTAGTGAGAAAGAATGTGTAATCTGTTGCAAAGATTCTGTGAGACATTCGTATCGCCTTTCTAAAAGTTATTTTGTTGCAAACAAACTTAAGACAACTGATTTTCAGTCTACAGTAGGTAGACATCCAAAACGCCCCTTCTACCACCGCGGGTACCGCCGGTGCGGCGTCTGTAAAGTGCATTTGCAGCTTTTGACCGCTGAGTGGCGCTTTAACCACAAGTTATCAAACAAGCGCAGTAAAGCACATTTTCGCAAATAGACATCAGTTTTGCCTCGCTGATGTGTTACATTTGACGCATTCAGTCACAGAAAATGAAAGAAAAACACTATAGTTCAAATATTTAATATATTTAATTAGGGCTGCACGATATTGGGAAAAAATGATATTGCAATATTTTGTTTTCTGCGATATATATTGCGATATGAAATCTAATCTTTCTTAAAAACAAAAATGGGGTGAGCACACTTACATTCTCATTTTAAATAATTTAAACATCGACACCATCATGTCAATTGATTAATATGCGCTCCCTCTGTCTCTCACGCACGCTCTCTCTCTCTCTCTCTCTCTCTCTCTCTCTCTCTCTCTCTCGCTCTCTTGCGCGCTCTCTCTCTCTCGCACGCTCTCTCTCTCTTGCACGCGCTCTCTCTCTCTCTCTCTCTCTCTCTCTCACACTCTCCGCGAATCACATTCGTCAAGGGCCGGGGAGCAGCTGGCCCGTACAATTAATGAATAACGGATCAACTACGACAGCCTACATCGCACATCCTGCGATGTGACTATCGTGGATTCGTACATTGTGCAGCCCTATATTTAATATTTAATATTCACAGATGAAAGTTTGGTACTACCAAGTTATGTGCTTTTTTCTTTTTTTTTTTTTTTAGGATAAATGTCAAGCCTGTGCTTATATTTTCTCTAAGCTACATGGTATTAAACCATATTTTAGATTTAACACATTTAAAAGGTGTGCAGTATTATTTATATTATATGAATTATTCAAAATAAATTGTGTTTTACTTTGCATCGGAGCATTAAAAGTGGTAGCCTATTTTAAGGCGGTTAAATATGCAAAATGTCAATATTTTCATATATTATGCCTATATTTTAATTTATATTTTAAAATTCCTTTAATAAAACAACATGCATTTTTGTTATTCATTACCTGTCCTTTATTTTGACAGATAACTTCTTGGGAAAAATATATTTGTCTGTACATTGATTAAGAAATTCTTGCATGTTTTATGAATTATTTCCTTTATTTTAGTTAAACGTGAAGCACTGTATAATTTTGTTCTCATTATTTAGGCCTAATTAGCCTAAAAACAAGAAACGAATGAATTAAACCTGCATGATTAAGCTAAATCTTTGAAACTCTAAAGAATAGATGGATTAATAAAACGTCCTCACGATTAAACTCAAGTTCTCTCATTATAATCAACAAAATGCACACGATGTTAAAAAGAGCTTCATTAATTGACAACTTAAGTGATTTTAAAGGGAGCCTTCTTTACTTGCTTTTAGAGCTGGGTGATCCCCAATTTTTTTCTTTTTTTCAGAAAACAAATTTGATTTATGATTTAAATTGATTTTAAAATCTATATTCAAATGACAAAGACATTTTTCAAAACAAGTTTTAATATAGTTCTTTATCATTCATTTACCAGTCAAATTTATAACCGAAACAAGAAGATAAAACAAACAAACAAACAAAAAAAAACAGTAATGTTATTACTTTACTGGAAAAGACTGGAAAGACCGGAAAGACCTTTTTTTTTATTTTTTTGTTAATACTAGCCCATCATGCATCTAACCATCCACTCTGCGTTAAGAGCTGTTTAGATTAAAACTGGCAGCTCCACAGTGAGTCAGTGTCATGGATGAAGAAAAGGTTGGCCGCTGGTTTAAGTTTTTTTTTCTTTCTTATAAAACTTATTTGTAAATAGAGCAGACACTGTCTGTGTCTACACCGGACGCGAGAGTTCTTGTGGCGCACCTTGCTGCGCTAAAAGTGTGTCTAAACTTGATGACATCACACTACAGTGTCAAATCATCTGAACGCAGTGTCAAGTACATTTTGTCATAAACAGAACGAGACATTCACTGATGGGGATCATCACTGGGTTCGGTTGTCTTTAGTTGGATCGTGCCACTCGTGTCCGGTGTTCACCTGGCGTGCGTTTTTTAATGGGTTACGTTACAGCCCTGCTTGTTTTTAATGTTTTTATTAAATATCTCTATTGACTGCATGGTCATACCATCGTATTATTTACTGCCATGAGACCTACAAAAGTAAAGCTTGGTGAGTTGAGCAATGAGCATTGCTGCAGGTTGCTTTTTGGCGGATGTGCTGTGCTTGTGCTGCCACGGTCATCTTCATTTTGTTGGGTGAAACATCTCTCTCATTCGGCAGCAGAGTCTGTGAGCAGCAACTACTTCCCCTCCGTGCTCAGAGCCTCAGCTCCACGCTCACTGATACCAGAAACACCGCTCCAACTTCACTCCGTAGATAAAGTATTTCAGTATGTTTGAAATGTTATGTTCATAGCGTAGCCTATGAAAATATAAAAATAAAAATAAATAAAAATAACAGGAGAGTTTCAAAATGGCTTAGGCTATTGTGTGTAAACTTTTTTTCCCTGTCACATGCCAAACTAATAACATTGTAAGCATTAAATCTTTTTAATTGCTGCTTTCTGCAGTGCAAATTTTTTTTGTGATGTAAATAACAGTACATTTTTGTCAGTTATTTTATCTAAACAGATCGATGAATTTTTTCAAGATTTCAAAATCAGATATCCTACTGATAATGTAGCAGCACTGTAAGATTACATTTGTTTGAATGATATTATTGCTAAAGCCATTGCGTGTGAATATTCTGTATCTGTTTAAATCATGCTTTAACCCGAAAATAATCAGTAAAAAAAACAGACAAACTCCTATAGCCTGTAACATCCTGCTCGACTATTGCAGTTATTTTAACCTTCTGATCTAGCTATATAGCTTAATATGTTTAACATGAATTGTTGCTGAATATGCAGTTATATTACGGGATGTTGGCATGAATTGTACTCTTGATGGAGCATGTCTCTGTAAGACACGCGGGGGAGAAAGAGTGGAGCGTTGGTGGATGTTAAAAAGAAAAACGATTTACAAACCAATGTAAATTACAAATTTGAGTTAATCGATCAAGTTTATTTATCACAACTTGCTTACATATAATTTAATAAAAATAAATAAATAAATAAATAAATAAAATTGCAGCTGCATTTAAAGGTGCCATGTGCAAAAATTGAGGTAAAAATATCCCAAAAATGACCCTACACGCATCAAAAGAATGAGAAGAAATAAGGGCGATGATGTCATTAAAAAAATGTCAAGTTATAGTGCTGCAGAGATATCAACCTTAATTACCATTAGCATTACTAGCCCCGGACCGACAGGTGTCGTAATACCAGTTTCGGCCATGGGAGGCGGTATGCGGGCAACATAACCACCAGCCAACCTGCAATACACGAATAACTCGCACGGCTTGTGGGCGTAATCTAACCTGATGTCAATCGTGTGGAAAGTACAGCCCACTACTTCATTTCAGTTCAGGGAAGAGAGCGGAAGGATGACTGAAGCCCTTGGCAAGAGACCACCACCCGCTACAGGGAGAAAACCGCGCTCGGAATCACAAATCAAATCCGATAAGAAAAGGAGCCGAACCAGAGTAAACATCGGCACTGCTTTCAATCGCTGGAGACAACTGATGGACCTGAAAGAAATGAGGTTCGACAACGAACTTGCAACATTTCTTTTGGATTGGTAAGTTAGATGCTGTTAGTATTTCGCTAGAAGTTTGTTTTATATGTTTGTGTATTTTTTTTCGGGAAGTTATAACATAGAAATGTATCGAAGGCTGTTCGATAAACGTGCTAATGTTAGCGATGGCTAACCGTAGCTGCGTTTGATAATTAGCTAGCTATAACTTACCCATTTTTTTATATCATAACTAACCTGCTCTGTCTAGTCTGTTGGTCTCCGTGTCCTCTTTGCTTCGTGGTTTTTCTGTACGTGAGAAAATTGATGTGTGGCGTGAAAGCGTGTGAAAAGAGTCAATTGCGTGTGTCTCACGGTGAATGCTTGAGAGTTGGCAGCTCTGGTTACGTTGGTTGGCGCTAGCTTGGTCAACATCAGCTGTCTGATGTTGACCAATGATGTTGACAGAATGCTGTCTGTCAAATTAATTTAATTCAAATAATGTGTATATACAACTCAAAATGTAATATGAACAAAACGAATAGGAACATATTCACTGGTAAAGGTGAAGGGGAGTAGCTTGAAGATGTCATGTTTTAAAATCACTTGACATCACCCAACGTTCCTCTGGAGGCAAAAACGTCCTCTTATAGCAGCGGTTCTCATTTCCAGTCCTCGCGCCCCACTGCTCTGCATATTTTGCACGTTTCTCTTTGTTAACACATCTGATTCAGATAATCAGCTCATTTGAAATGAACTCCGTGCATGAACTGTGTTCCAATTGTTCATTGCTCCCTACTCCCTGAGCAGGGGAAATCTGTTGAAGTTTACCTCACATCGAAACATTCATTCACTGATTTGTGCTGTGCAGCGTCTTTAAACATGGACAACTGTGACATCATATACCTCTGTAAATCGATACAATTTAAATTCACGTCTTGCACACTTCAATGCACTTTGATTGGAACATATAGCTATGTTCGCTTCGAACTGGAATCATGGCTGAATATCCTGTGATGTCCACTTCGCAGGGCACTTATGTTTGAATAGAACAAATGTCTGTAGCGCTAAGAGAAACGTTCAAAATGTGCAGAGCAGTGGGGCGCGAGGACTGCAATTGAGAACTGCTGTCTTATAGGCTTCGGCTATGCTCTAGGGTTGTTGTGAAGGTAGGGGCGGAGCATAGAGACTATGCCGTTTCTCGTTTGTTACTCTAGAGTAGACCAATTCACTTTATTGAGGCATACTGCCCCCATCTGGTATTGAATGTGGAGTATGACTTGATTTTTTTGTCAGACATGACAGATGGCACCTTTAAATGCACACTGTAAAACATTTCACATTGGTTAAACTTATAAATGAAAGTTCACCTGCTGCCTTAAAAATGTTAACTCAGCTTATAAATACTCTTTGTTTCAACTCAAGAAGTTACATTTTACAATTTATTAAACTAATGGTCAATTGTTGTTTCGACTTGATGCTCTGAGTTAAAACAACTGACTATGTTACATTATCAGTTCAAGAAAACTCCAATCAGCTCATAATAAATAGACTTGTAACTGGTCTGCTCAAAAATTTTAAAAATGTATTGTAATAAATTCAAGTAATGTTGTACAAGCTTTAACATTGGTTTGAGAATACAAATTCTTGTAGGAAAACAGGTTTTAAAAAGCCATTTAAGAACACAAGTGCTTAAACATCCATTTCATCAAAACATCAAAGTTTCTCTAATAATATACAGAACTAGAAGAAAGGTAGATGAGTGTTATAAAAGAGGTATAGAAAATGTAACGGAGGGGGAAAGAAATAGGCATGAATGATGAAAAATGAGGAGTGGCAGGCCGTGTGTAATGATACAAAATAACGGCTCATCAATCACTTTAAAGATTGTAAGTGTTCTCTATATAAACAAGTACATGTAGCTTTTTGACCTTGAATGAATTGCACAATACATAGTCATTGACTGTGTTGAACAATACTCATGTAGTAAACTGTCACTAAAAGCAATAAGAACACACATGTGAAATTGGTCTATTTCAAATGAATGCTCAAAGGTTTTTCCTTATAGTAAACACTTGACCAACATTCAGCATTTGAGATTCCAGATAAAGGAAAAAAAAAAGAAAAAAAAAACTTTTATATTTTGTTATGTTTGTACATGATATTATTGATGACATGTTTAGGCACGACATAAAGTATAGTACTTAGATTGTCTGACAGTCAAAAAAGCATTTTAGCATAAATTATTATTGATTCTGGGACAAAATAGTAATAAATATATTGTAATCGTTAAGCTGATTTACTTTTTCCCTACACATACTGCACTACAATGAATTCAGTATCATCAGTACATAAACAAGATTTAAATATATTTTCTTACATCACACATCTTGATTATCTCAGAAGTCTCCTCTGAAAGGAAGTGTAGAAAGCCAAGTAAGGAAGCTTTTCTTCTGTTCCAATTTGTCCTACATAAAATTATAAACAAGACTGAGTGACTCCAATATATATATATATATATATATTAGAACACTTATATTACTTAGAAAACCCTTTGTCCTTATATTGCCCCAGTCAAGTGAGTCTTCATCTGTGAACACACGGTCAAGGCAGCCGCTGCCTGGATTTGAACATTTGTCTTATTTTGAATTACAGTACAAATGCTTGGCGTGGCAGCACAGTCAAATTTGCTAACATGCAATAAATCGCAACATTATTCATTTATCATTAAAAAAAAAAAAAAAACTCACCTTCCTCACATTCTTTGTGTTTCTCGACACAAATTCATGTAAGGTCTCCAGGCAGCTGCATTGACTTTGCAGATGACTTTCTATATTTCGCGGTCTCCGTGTATCGCGCCTCCCCCAACATATAATTTACAGACACGACTTAAATGAACTTTTACAAGCCAGACAAAACTCAGAAAAAGACAACACATTACTTTACGTGTAATTTTTAATAAGGTATAAACTTAAGTTCAATATCCAAAACTTAAAATGACAATTTAAGTTAAAGAGGAAAAGTAAGCTCATATAACTTATTTGGGCTATGATGTTTTACAGTGCAGGTGTGTAAAATATGTGCGAGATTTGCACTACGCGTGTGATGCTGGATGTGCAGCATTTATTCTTATTGGTTTTATCTTCATTACAAATCTTGTTTGGTTTTATTTTGGATAATTGCATGTAAAAAATAATTTACATTGTAATGCATTTGTAAAATGTGAATTAATATTCATATTTAAGTGTTTGTGCAAAAAAATATTAATGTGCATTAATGACAGGAAGGCGTCGTCTCGCCTTTTTTTTAATAATAGGCTTTTTTTTTAAATAATAGGCATACCTGGAGAGACCTTAGGAAAAGTCAAACTCAGTATCAATTCAGAGATCTTCAGTGGACAAATGTTATTGCCAAAGGCATATTCAGTGCACCCCTATTGTAGCAATGCTTTCAAAAGACACCACATTAAGATCAAGGGGTACAAACGAAGGGGACCTCTTTTCCACTGTCTGGGGTACTGCACATTTGCAGACTTTCCTGTCTGTGTTGAGGTAATTGTAACAGATGAGAGTACCCTGAAAGCAGCCTTCACATGTAGGGAGATAAAGTGTGCCACAGCATGGAAAAACAAAAAAGACAACCTGTGCTGGCTGATAAAAGAGATAATTTTTCTAAGCAGTTAGAGTCCATACTCCCAAGGCTTCAACATTTGCAAAATCTAGAAAAAATCAACAGCAAGGTGTTCGATTCAGGGTGTAGAGATAAAGCCCCTACACCCGCTGTGCTGAAAAATATATCATGGAACAGTAGGAAAAAAGCTCGCTGGCATCTTTGATTCAATTGAGTCTTCAGAAGATGGTGGAGGAGAGAATCGATTATAAAAAAAATTCTCCAGAAGGTGCTTCTGCATCCTCGAGGAGTGATGCTGTGGAAACAAAGTTAAATATGACTGTTCCAACAGCGATGTAAAACAGGTGTACATTGATGTCACAAGAAAGCATCATACAAAAAGCCAAAGGAAAATCAGCTCCATTTTACATTTATGAGCTGGTAGTAAGAAATTCAATTAAGGGTGCTTCTCCAATTCCTGTGGCAACGTATGTATGGCAAGCCCTTTTTGTCAGGCACTGGAAGGCAAGACCCAATCGCAGAATGACAAAGTACAAGGGTTTATTGACAAAAACAGGGCACAGTAGGGCACGTGCAGTGAAAGTCCAACAGGAGGGGATATTGGGGTAATGACGGTATAGCTGAGGGTGACCACTGGAACCAGCATAGGGTGGCAGCAGCTAGGACCACTGCTGAGGAGATGGCAAGACCAGACAGAATGTAGATGACCAGGCGAGGCACAAAGGAGCAGAGAACTGCAGCTTGAAGATCACTTGCCCAGAACCAATACAGCTGCAAGGGTGAGGGAACCAGCGGTCAGGAAACCACCAACGGCCAGGCAGGTCTGGAGGGGGAGAACACAACAGACAAAGACACCACAAGACCGGACAAAACAACTAGCACACTAGACAACACAAACATTACAGGGACCAAGAAACTCAGGTAATTGCTAAGGAAAAAAAAATAAACTTGACTAGAGACTTGAATCTAGCAAAAGACTAGAAGGATAACTCTTGGATAATAGGTGAAAATAAACTTAAACTAAAAAGGAACTTAAAGAGAAGACCTAGAGAAAAAAAATAACTCTTGAAGAAACAAGTAGCTGGGGGGTGTTCCAGAAAGCAGGTTATGCGACTTACCTGGGTAAGTTTAGGAGTAAGTAAGCGGATAACCTCTGCTTTTGGTTCCAAAAACGGAGGTAACTTTCGGGTTATGTAAGTAACCATAGCAACTGACTCTCTGAGGATAACCTGCTCCGGAGCAGGTTATGTTGCAGGGTTAGTTTGTTTCAGAGAGGTTTCCGAGCATGGCGTGCCCTTTTGATGAGGATCCTGTGGATGTAGAGGCACAGATTATACGGGGTTTTTTCGCCGTGAGAGGGTGATAAGACCAAGTATTGATGTCTTTTCTTATTCTAACGAATATTTGCAGGAACGCGAATGTTTTTCTAGGGAGTCATTAATTTATTTAACAAACCTAGTAAAACCACACATATCAAACGTGACAAACCGCGGGTCAGCGCGCCGAACATATTCTTTGTATTGCTCTGCGCTTTTTTGATACAGGGAGTTTTCTCTACAATGTGGCCGATGCAGAGCACGTGGGAAAAGCAACAGTGTGTATAGCCATTCGTACAGTATGCATGGCACTGAAACAGTTTCTACACACTTTTGTCCAGTTCCCTGGCCATAAACCTGTGCGCTTTATTAAAGAAGAATTCCACAGGGTGGCAGGTTTGTTCTCAGAAATTCTGTCATCTTCTTCAATTAAATTACATTTAATACATTTATTTTGACTGCACACACACGTTAAGGCTACACAGACTTCTTAAAATTGTATTTATTCTTAATTCCATTGTTCCCAAACATGATTGGGTGCATTTATGGCACCCACATTCCTATTAAAGCTCCATCTGTAAATGAGGGAGACTGTTAATAGAAAGTCTGTGCATATCATCAATGTGCAGGTGATAGCTATTTTTTGGCTCCTTAATATTGGTGTTACAAATAATAAACGTATTGCTCTCCACCAGTAATATGTGATGCAATCCACCTCATCACTAATGTTGAGGCAAAATGGCCTGGGTCTGTACATGATGCCAGAATATTAAGAGAGTCATCTCTGTGCAACAAATTTCAACAGGGTACGTTTTGTTAGACAAATGCTTGTAGTCTTTATTACATTTACAAAACACCTCAAACATGACACTTCTATGGTTACTTGCTGGGGAACAGAGGATACCCTTGCCTCCCCTATATGATGACAACCTACCCTGATCCTGAGCCCGGACTACAGAAATGATTCAACCGGTCTCACAGCAGAACACCGGCCAAGGTGGAGAGGATAATAGGCATTCTGAAGGCGAGGTTTCAGTGTCTGCGTGGGCTCAGGGTCACTCCAAATAGGGCATGTGACATCACAGTTGCTTGTGTGGTACTTCACAACATTGCCACAATAAGAGGAGAGAGGCATCCCCCCTGTCCTGATGAAGAGGACCTAGAACACCCATTGAATCTGGCAGACCACAGAGATGGCAGAATGCTTAGAGATATAATTTGTCAAACTCATTTTAATGTGTTCCATTTATTCAAATCCTGAAATAAAAGAGACATGACAGATTTGCATTTATTGCTTTATGCACACACACACACACAAAAAGGATTCATGTTCACATATGATTTTCACCTTAAGGCGATGCTCCAGTAGTTCAAGTTTGGCCTTTTTAATGGATAGCCTTTTCTCCTCTATAGATCAGATACTCAATGTATAAATTACTAAAGTATGAAAGACACTGAATAAAGGCATTAGGAACACGCAAGAATAAAAAAAAACCCGGATTACTGTATACAGCATATGCTGTAATATAGAATATCTATGCATAATGCACAAGTGAAACAATGACTGCATTTGGGAAGCATTTAGCCTTCTTCCTAATGACAAGAGTTAATGATCGTTTTGTCCAAACGTATGACTTCATTGTGCCAAGTCACTTGAGTTGTTGTGGGAGGTAGCGAAGTCTGACGAAGTGCCCTCTGGAATACCATCTATACCATCTATCATAAATACAACCACTAGTGATATGATTAAATCGCTTACCACTTTTTACAAACAGGTGGTGCTGTAATCAAATCATTTTGGTGTGTTCTGTATGAGGTGACAATGGCACACACAATGTTTGGTGTCAATATGCCAAAGCATTGCATAGATACAGCCTGAAGTGTAATTTTGGCATCATGCCTAAAATTCGTCGCTTTGGTATGCGACAAAGGTTTTGTCTATCGATAAAAAAACTTTCATCGGACCCACGGTTTATGAGGAGCTCGAAAAAGTAGGTTTTCAACATAAATCAAAATGGCGGACAGGAAGTTCAGCTTACTATGGCATATTTGTTATCAATGTTGTCGGTATAACCCAGGAAATATTTTGAGTCCACTTTCATTGCAAAAGGCTAATGCAATAAAAGTTATTAGCAAGTGTAGTTATTAATGGTTAATGATTGGTTTATTAATCTTGACCAATAGGTGGCGTTGTTACAGAATTGATGTGGCATGGTCAGTGTGAGGTGACAATGACACATACAAAGTTTTTTGCAAATATGTTAAAGCTTTGTTGAGATACAGCCTCAAATGCATTTTGGAATCCTTCCAGCAAATTCGTTGATGCACTAAATGAGAACCATTTCGTTTATCGACACGAAATCCATAACTTTTCGGATCTGAAGATGATCTGCATCAAAATTGGTGCAAATTGGACTAACAGTCTAGGAGGTTTTAGAAAAAGTAGATTTTCAACATTAATCAAAATGGTGGACAGGAAGTATGGCCAATTTTGGCATAATTGGTATCGATGTTCTCAGCATGATCCAAAGAATACAGAGAGACCATTTTCATTTCAATAGTCTAATTTATTAAAAAGTTATAGAAATTTTTAATTTATTAAAAAGAGATAGAAAGAGACAGTTGTGTGATTTTTGTTCAAACCATTCAGAAGTCATAAGCCAAAATATGCATTTTTCATATCTCCTGACCACTAGGTGGTGCTGCGTCGAAACACTGCATGTAGTCTCAGGTCATGGTTATTATAAAACACACAAAGTCTGGTCTCAATATTTCAAACCGTTGCTGAGATACAGCCTCACGTGCATTTTTTTGTGGTTTTCGTCAGATTTGTTCACGTTAGTGATGCGCGGGTTGTCTCATAACCCACGGTTCCCACGGGTTGGGGCGGGTTAAGAAATTGGCACTTTATTGTGGGGCGGGTCAAGAAATTTTACTTTATTTGCGGGGCGGGCTGGGATGGGCCAAATAATTTAATTAAAGCGGGACCCGCGGGTTGGAAAAAACCCTGACCCGCGCATCACTAGTTCACGTGTCATCTGAGAACGGTTGGACGAATCAGCTTGAATTCTATAACTTTTTGCCAGCATTGTCTGAAGATGATCTGAGCCAATTTTCATGAAAATTGGACTAAACCGTCTAGGACGAGTTCGAAAAAGTAGGTTTTTCAAAAAAATTGAAAATAGCTGTGAATTGAAAACTGTGTAAATACAAGTGTATTTTATATAGCGTGTATTTTTTGAAAATAAAAATAGCAAGAGCATGTATTACATGATGCATGTATGTTGTGTTCACTCTAGAGTTGACATTGTACCATGAACAAATTTTGAATAATATTTTATTGTAAATATAATGGTAAATATATATATATATATATATATATATATATATATATATATATATATATATATATATATATATATATATATATATATATATATATATATTATTTTTTTTTTCAAACAAAGCACTCACATTGCTTCATAAAATTGAGGTTAAACCACAGGATTCATATTAAAGGTCCCGTTTTTCGTGCTTTTTTGAAGCTTTGATTGTGTTTACAGTGTGCAATATAATATGTGTTCATGTTTCGCGTGTAAAAAAACACAGTATTTTTCACACAATTCACCTATCTGTATACCGCTGTTTTCACTGTCATAAAAACGGGCTGATGACTTCCTTGTTCTATAAAGTCCCTCCTTCAGAAATACGTAACGAGTTGTGATTGTGCCAGCGGTTCCTGTGTTGTGATTTGACAGCAGCTAAGCGCATGCTGCCCTCCTAAACTATCCATTTAATAGGCAAAACCACACTGACCGGTGGCTCTGCAGCTCCGATTGTATCAAAATTGTTTCCCTGCTCCTACATCTTCCAGCCTATGACCCGGACACCGGTCGAACTCAGCTGTCTAATAACAGAAATGTATTCAAATGTCATTCAAATGTTGGGTTAATAAGATATGGTTTAAATTATTTATTTAGTACATAAATGCAAAACATACTCTTCATCAAGTCTCAGAGATGACCGAAAAAAAAACATGACCGATTCATACAACATATTCATTTGTTTGCATTTACTGTTACCTGTAATCTGTTACCAATAAGCAATTTGCAATTGTAAAACGAACATAAATAAAATATATGATGGCCAATAAAATAACAAATGGCACAGAGAACGAGCTTGTGAGGAACAGACATAACGTTAGGCCTAACATTTAAGTGCGTCCAATTGAATGTAATGTTTTAACGACATGTCGATTGTTCGGCTGACAAAAACGTCTTTCTAAAAAAGTAGTTATATATTATCCTAGCTTGAACTGTTGATTAAAAAAATACGCTTAACATTACTCAGTAACGAATACTAACTGAAACGTATGAAACCTGACTGGGATAATCTTTCAGTGGGCGCGGAAATGCAGAGCCTGCTCAGCATAGCAATCTGGTACCCACTTTTCCGGTAAAATACACCTATAATCGCTCAAATTGCCCATCTTAATGATATTTAACATGTGGAGAAACAATTTTTTGTCAAATCTCAAATGTTACATTACAGTCTGCAGTGCTAATGCAGCACAGCAGAGTGGCCACCATATCAGAAATGCAAAACTTGAAAGGTAAACACAGTTCGAAAAACAATGTCAGAGCATAACCTATTCTGCTAAAATGAGCATTGATCTCCCTAAAATTGTTACACAAGCATTCACTCACCTCATCTACCACAACATGTTGAATATGCTTCTTCGTGCCAACCCAGAGAATGGACAGCTTAATGTGTTCCTCCGCAATTTAGTTAGTTCACTGTATAGTCTGCCCTTGTCTCCTTGATTGATGTTGCACTGCGATGACTTTATGTATTAAACATGAGTCTAATGTTTAGATTTGTTAGGTATACCCGTGGCGACACAACAGCATTATCAACAGACTGCCCAGCATGGGGGACAGACAGTTACCTGTTTAATAAATATGCATGAGACGCAGTTATCATAATGAGGTTACGCTGAATAAAGAGCTCTACAATGCAATTCTTACTAGTAAGAATCATTATTGTAGAGCTCTACAATTACATTTTAATAGTATGAATGCAATGCCAGAACTCTACAGCTACTACACATCTACAGAGTCAGGTCAAGTCAAGTCACCTTTATTTATATAGCGCTCTAAACAAAATACCTTGCGTCAAATCAACTGAACAACATTCATTAGGAAAACAGTGTGTCAATAATGCAAAATGACAGTTAAAGGCAGTTCATCAATGAATTGATGAACTGCAGACCTGGGGCAGACCTGACCTGTTTAAAAGAGATGGTCTTCATCACTCCTGGGGTGGCGCCACTCTTCTCTCTAGAAATATGGCAAATAGTCTTAGTGTTTATACTTGACTGACTGGGGCCCAGGTCAGGAAGCAGACAGACTGGCTAAACCGACCGTCTGCTAGCTGCCTCCCGTCACAGAGGTCAGTTAATTCTCAGCACATAGAGACTTTTTCACCTAGATATCACACTATAGAGACTGTGTCTGTTCCCCGAACTAGAAAATACAAAAAATGTCCAAACCAAGTTAAGATTAACAATTTAATTGAGGTTCAACAAATAAAAAACAGAAGCAATATGGATAAACAAATGATAAAGCTTGGCTTATTGAATATCAGATCCCTTTCTACAAAAACACTTTTTGTAAATAATATGATCACTGATCATAATATAGATGTACTCTGTTTGACAGAAACCTGGCTAAAACCTGATGATTACATTATTTGAAATCCACCCCCCAAGATCACTGTTATAAACATGAGCCGCGTCTAAAAGGCAAAGGTGGAGGTGTTGCTTCAATTTATAACAACGTTTTCAGGATTTCTCAGAGGGCAGGCTTTAAGTATAACTCGTTTGAAGTAATGGTGCTTCATTTAACATTATCCAGAGAAACAAATGTTAATGATAAATCCCCTGTTATGTTTGTACTGGCTACTGTATACAGGCCACCAGGGCACCATACAGACTTTATTAAAGAGTTTGGTGATTTTACATCCGAGTTAGTTCTGGCTGCAGATAAAGTTTTAATAGTTGGCGACTTTAATATCCATGTTGATAATGAAAACGATGCATTGGGATCAGCATTTATAGACATTCTGAACTCTATTGGTGTTAAACAACACGTTTCAGGACCTACTCATTGTCGAAATCATACTCTAGATTTAATACTGTCACATGGAATTGATGTTGATAGTGTTGAAATTATTCAGCCAAGTGATGATATCTCAGATCATTATTTAGTTCTGTGCAAACTTCATATAGCCAAAATTTTAAATTCTACTTCTTGTTACAAGTATGGAAGAACCATCACTTCTACCACAAAAGACTGCTTTTTAAGTTATCTTCCTGAAGTATCCAAATTCCTTTGCATATCCAAAACCTCAGAACAACTTGATATAACAAAAACTATGGACTCTATCTTTTCTAGCACTTTAAATAAAGTTGCTTCTTTACGCTTAAGGAAGGTTAAGGAAAACAGTTTGACACCATGGTATAATGAGCATACTCGCACCCTAAAGAAAGCAGCCCGAAAAATGGAGCGCAGCTGGAGGAAAAAAAAACTAGAGGTATTTCGTATTGCTTGGCGGGAAAGTAACATATCCTACAGAAAAGCATTAAAAACTGCTAGATCCGATTACTTTTCTTCTCTTTTAGAAGAAAACAAACATAACCCCAGGTATTTATTCAATACAGTGGCTAAATTAACAAAAAATAAAGCCTCAACAAGTGTTGACATTTCCCAACACCACAGCAGAAATGACTTTATGAACTACTTTACTTCTAAAATCGATACTATTAGAGATAAAATTGCAACCATTCAGCCGTCAGCTACAGTGTTGCATCAGACAGTGCACTATAGACCCCCTGAGGAACAGTTCCACTCATTCTGTATGTAAATATGTTAGACTCTATACCATCTAAGCTCCTAAAAGAGGTGCTTCCAGAAGTCATAGATCCTCTTCTGACTATTATTCATTCCTCATTGTCATTAGGATATGTCCCCAAAACCTTCAAACTGGCTGTTATTAAGCCTCTCATCAAAAAACCACCACTTGACCTCAAAGAACTAGTTAATTATAGACCAATCTCGAATCTCCCTTTTCTGTCCAAGATACTAGAAAAGGTGGTATCCTCACAATTATATTCCTTCTTAGAGAAAAATGGCATATGTGAGGATTTCCAGTCAGGATTTAGACCGTATCATAGTACTGAGACTGCTCTCCTTAGAGTTACAAATGATCTGCTCTTATCATCTGATCGTGGGTGTATCTCTCTATTAGTTTTATTGGATCTTAGTGCTGCGTTTGACACAATTGATATCATCAGGAAACATGGTGTTAGCTTTCACTGTTATGCTGATGATACTCAGCTCTATATTTCTTCGCGGCCCGGAGAAACACACCAATTTGAAAAACTAATGGAATGCATAGTCGATATAAAAAACTGGATGATGAGTAATTTCTTACTGCTAAATTTTGAAAAAAACAGAGGTGTTAATTATAGGACCTAAAAACTCTGCTTGTAATAACCTAGAACACTAAGACTTGATGGTTGCTCTGTCAATTCTTCGTAATCAGTTAGGAACCTAGGTGTGCTATTTGATGGCAATCTTTCCTTAGAAAGCCACGTTTCAAGCATTTGTAAAACTGCATTTTTCCATCTCAAAAATATATCTAAATTACGGCCTATGCTCTCAATGTCAAATGCAGAAATGTTGATCCATGCATTTATGACCTCAAGGTTAGATTATTGTAATGCTTTATTGGGTGGTTGTTCTGCACGCTTAGTAAACAAACTACAGCTAGTCCAAAATGCAGCAGCAAGAGTTCTTACTAGAACCAGGAAGTATGACCATATTAGCCCGGTCCTGTCAACACTGCACTGGCTCCATATCAAACATCGTATAGATTTTAAAATATTGCTTATTACTTATAAAGCCCTGAATGGTTTAGCACCTCAGTATTTGAATGAGCTCCTTTTACATTATGATCCTCTACGTCCGCTACGTTCTCAAAACTCAGGCAATTTGATAATACCTAGAATATCAAAATCAACTGCGGGCGGCAGATCCTTTTCCTATTTGGCGCCTAAACTCTGGAATAACCTACCTAACATTGTTCGGGAGGCAGACACACTCTTGCAGTTTAAATCTAGATTAAAGACCCATCTCTTTAACCTGGCATACACATAACATACTAATATGCTTTTAATATCCAAATCCGTTAAAGGATTTTTAGGCTGCATTAATTAGGTAAACCGGAACCGGAAACACTTCCCATAACACCCTATGTGCTTGCTACATTATTAGAAGAATGGCATCTACGCTAATATTTGTCTGTTTCTCTCTTGTTCCGAGGTCACCGTGGCCACCAGATCCAGTCTGTGTCCAGATCAGGACAGCGGAGATCAGGACAACTAGAGCCCCAGATACAGATCCCCTGTAAAGACCTTGTCTCAGAGGAGCACCAGGACAAAACCACAGGAAACAGATGATTCTTTTGCACAATCTGACCTTGCTGCAGCTGGGAATTGAACTACTGGTTTCGTCCGGTCAGAGGAGAACTGGCCCCCCAACTGAGCCTGGTTTCTCCCAAGGTTTTTTTCTCCATTCTGTCACCGATGGAGTTTCGGTTCCTTGCCGCTGTCGCCTCTGGCTTGCTTAGTTGGGGTCACTTCATCTACAGCGATATCGTTGACTTGATTGCAAATAAATGCTCAGACACTATTTAACTGAACAGAGATGACATAACTGAATTCAATGATGAACTGCCTTTATCATTTTGCATTATTGACACTGTTTTGCTAATGAATGTTACACACTGGGAAAAAATCCGCCTACATTTTTTTTTTTGTAAATCTATGCCTGCAGATGACTAAAATTGGGTGCTATGAGCTGGAAAATACAATGGGATCACAGAATGAAGCCTTACCAAGCCAAATTTCCAAGTTTGATGATTACATTTTAGAAAATTAGTGTTTTACACGTTTACACACCTAAAATTCGAATGCAATTTTCGAATGCAATGTTGCGCTCCTGTTTGTCATTGTGCACGTAACTTCACGCCAATAAATCATAAGAAATGTTGGTCTTTACATTCGTCCGGCCTGGCCGTCACCTGCTTCAGGTTCCGCTGTTGTAGCCTGAGCAGAAGCAGTTGATGGGCCTGGGGTAGGGCTGTCTTCCTCTGTCACCATAGCTATGAGTTCTGCAGTCACTGCTGTCTCAATGGTTTTGATCCTGCCATCGTTGTTATAGCGGTTTTTGAACCGTGGGTCAAGTGTGGATGCCAAACTTAACAACTCTTCCACACAGTCTTCGGAGTACTTGGTGTTCAGGTACTCTAAAATGGTTTGTTTGATTTTTTTTTGGTTAGATCTGTGTCATCAGACTTCACTGCCAGAACTTCAGTGTTAAACAAGGACAACACAGGTTTTAAGTAAGAAACTTTTACAAGTTGCTCACCTGACAGAGCATCTGTAAATTCTAGCAGAGGACCATGTGCTTTGCTTACCGCCTCCAGCACCTCAACATCTTGCCATGTTGGCACAAGGTGCCTGTGCATGTTGTCTGCAGTTAAAACATGACGAATGGCATTTTCTTGCTGAAGAAACCTCTCAATCATACGCTGTCTTGAGCCCTATCTTGTTGGTGACTCTGTGATCAGTTTGTGTTGTGGAAGCTTTAGCTGCTCTTGTGCATCAGCAAGAGCTTTTTTCTTTTTCCAGCTGCTGGAAAAAGCAGTGGCCATTTTTTTGCAAGCTCCAATGGCTCTGTCTATTCTAGGGTCCCGCATCCTCTCTGGAAAACATTTAAAATAAAATATAAGATAGACTTAAAACATTTTGAGTCCAGTGAACATTCAAAGTGTGAAGGTATGAATGACATTTTATTTTATTTTATATTACTATTTTATATTATAATCATTATATTTTAATTTATAATTTGTTTAATTATATTCCTGTCATTTAATTTGACTATTACAGTTCTAAAACAGCTTTGCTTATTATTTTGTTCTTAATTGAATTTTTAATAATTCCAAAAAATAAAATTCTGTTTTACGTAAATGTAATTTCATAGAAGCATGAAAATTGCTTACCAATGGCAATATAAAGCCTATGGCCAAAACAAGGAAGTTGCTGCCAGTTGTTTATCCGTAGTGCACTGACAACGTTAGCCCCGCTGTCTGTTGTCATGCAAACCATGCGATCTTCAGGCAATGAGCATGATGCCAGTGCATCTTTTAGACCTTGAGCAATTATGTCGCCTTTGTGGTCATCTGGAAAGTAAAATGTCTGCAGACAGTAGCTTTGGAGTTGCCAAGTTTCATCAAAATGAAATGTGCTGTCAGGGAGAGGTATGGCTCTGATGTTCAGCTTGTCCACAAATCGGTTGTTGTGGCAAAATATGAAACATTCTGCACTCCATGCTCAAGAGTTTGGCGACATGATACATATGATTTAGGCAGCGCTGTTTCACTGAAGTATTTTCGTCCAGGCAGTGTGTATCTTTGGTCTAACTTCTTTAAAAGCTGTTTAAAACCATCTCTCTCAACCGCTTGAATTGGCACCATGTCTCTGGTAATGTAATTGGTGACAGCGTTTGTTATATCTTGCCATCTGTCGTAAGGAACTTTCTTGGTAAATGAATCGGCTAAAGTTTGTTGCGTGTGTTTTTTTTTTTTCTTTACAATTGTCTTTACAGTCCTGGCTGAGAGTTGTGTTGGCACATATGAAGCAAGTTACTGTTATATTTGTTTCTTGAAGGAAGCTTAAAGAAAAACGCCATGAACAGCCAAATCACCCGTAAAGATGCTGAGAAGGCGGTCTCCAAGTGGCTCATTGGTGCAGCGGGGTAATAAACAGGCCTGACAGGCACCCCTTCGACAAAGACTTCAGGCTTCAGGCTCATTTGAGTTGGAAAGAAGCTAATTCTGTTTGTGACAGTGAGGGAACACTGTACAAAAGCATGCGGTCATATATTTTTACTTAAATAAAATTTAATTAATTGTATTACTGGTCTCTTTGTTATTGTAGCTTGTTTAACCCAAGGTGTTTGGGTCTGTGGGACCCATTTTCAATGTTTGCTAAAAGGAAAAAGTTACGCTATTTATTATTTTTTCTAACTCAAACTCATTGGCAGTGTCCTCCTCCTAACTGGGCCTGCTGTGTCTTGTCTGTGTGCGTTAATGTTTTTTTTTCTGCACCTGTTATTCCCAAACAAAGTTACAAAATTGTTACATTTGTGACCCATACTCAGAATTTGTGCTCTGCATTTAACCCATCCAAAGAGCACACACACAGCAGTGAACACACACAAACCATGAACCCACCCGGAGCAGTGGGCAGCCATTTATGCTGCAGCATAGGGCACCTAAGACATGGTATTGCCGGCCTGAAATTCGAACCCACAACCCTAGAGTTAGGAGTCAAACTCTCTAACCACTAGGCCACGAGTTCCCCACGACTTTCACCTGTTCTGATTAGTGTTGTCCACGGTTCTCTGTACCAATTTCGGTACCAAAGCAAAACACAAAAATATGCTAATTAAAAAAAAATAACTTTTTAGCACTAAAAATAAAACCAATGCCATTCTTTATACTTATTTACAATTGTGTTTAAAGTTTTTCTACAATTTATATAATTATGAAGAACAGTAAACAAGTTTCACCCAAATTTGATTTGTCTTTTAATTTATGAAATTTAAACACATTTTATTTTTGGTAAACAAAGGGGATTTGCTATTAAAATTAAAACCTGGAAGAAATATTGTGATTTATTTCTTTAAAAAATCAAGTTTTATAAATTTTTTCAACAGTAGTAGCAGTATCACATACATTTTACTAAATAATAGTAATATTTCTAGCACAATGCCTTTATGTAAAAATTTACTTTTAGGCCTAATGAATGCATATTCGTCATTTTAACTGAACTTAAAACTGGTGGTGATGCTTAAGATATTTTTGGTCATTGAGGGTTTCTGTAAAAAAATAGTAATAGATCATATTAATTATTATTAAAAGATAATACTACTACTAATTCTACTATCATACTAATGTATATACAGTTGTGGCCAAAAGTTTTGAGAATTACATAAATATTGGAAAAGTTGCTGCTTAAGTTTTTATAATAGCAATTTGTATATACTCCAGAATGTTATGAAGAGTGATCAGATGAATTGCATAGTCCTTCTTTGCCATGAAAATAAACTTAATCCCAAAAAAACCTTTCCACTGCATTTCTTTGCTGTCATTAAAAGACCTGCTGAGATCATTTCAGTAATCGTTTTGTTAACTCAGGTGAGAATGTTGACGAGCACAAGGCTGGAGATCATTATGTCAGGCTGATTGGGTTAGAATGGCAGACTTGACATGTTAAAAGGAGGGTGATGCTTGAAATCATTGTTCTTCCATTGTTAACCATGGTGACCTGCAAAGAAACGCGTGCAGCCATCATTGCGTTGATGGCTAAAAATGGCTTCACAGGCAAGGATATTGTGGCTACTAAGATTGCACCTAAATCAACAATTTATAGGATCATCAAGAACTTCAAGGAAAGAGGTTCAATTCTTGTAAAGAAGGCTTCAGGGCGTCCAAGAAAGTCCAGCAAGCGCCAGGATCGCCTCCTAAATAGGATTCAGCTGCGGGATCGGAGTGCCACCAGTGCAGAGCTTGCTCAGGAATGGCAGCAGGCAGGTGTGAGCACATCTGCACAAACAGTGAGGCGAAGACTTTTGGAAGATTGCCTGGTGTCAAGAAGGGCAGCAAAGAAGCCACTTCTCTCCAAAAAAACATCAGGGACAGATTGATCTTCTGCAGAAAGCATAGTGAATGGACTGCTGAGGACTGGGGCAAAGTCATATTCTCAGATGAAGCCCCTCTCCGATTGTTTGGGGCATCTGGAAAAAGGCTTGTCCGGAGAAGAAAAGGTGAGGGCTACCATCAGTCCTGTGTCATGCCAACAGTAAAGCATCCTGACACCATTCATGTGTGGGGTTGCTTCTCATCCAAGGGAGTGGGCTCACTCACAATTCTGCCCAAAAACACAGCCATGAATAAAGAATGGTACCAAAACACCCTCCAACAGCAACTTCTTCCAACAATCCAACAACAGTTTGGTGAAGAACAATGCATTTTCCAGCACGATGGAGCACCGTGCCTTAAGGCAAAAGTGATAACTAAGTGGCTCGGGGACCAGAATGTTGAAATTTTGGGTCCATGGCCTGAAAACTCCCCAGATCTTAATCCCATTGAGAACTTGTGGTCAATCCTCAAGAGGCGGGTGGACAAACAAAAACCCACTAATTCTGACAAAATTCAAGAAGTGATTATGAAAGAATGGGAAGCTATCAGTCAGGATTTGGCCCAGAAGTTGATTGAGAGCATGCCCAGTCGAATTGCAGAGGTCCTGAAAAAGAAGGGCCAACACTGCAAACACTTGCACTTGCATAAATGTCATGTAATTGTCGATGAAAGCCTTTGAAACGTATGAAGTGCTTGTAATTATATTTCAGTACATCACAGAAACAACTGAAACAAAGATCTAAAAGCAGTTTAGCAGCAAACTTTTTGAAAACGAATATTTATGTAATTCTCAAAACTTTTTGCCACGACTGTACAATGCACTATGAATTGATGAGCTGCTGGGTTCATGAATATTAATCACGTTGTATGCGTTCGGTCAAAATTATTTGCTGAAATCAAAACAGGGACGGTAAGAGATCAGTGCCAGCCAATGAAATTGCCATTTGCGCACTAACTCCGCCCACTACCGGAGAAACCGGTATGTCTGCTGCTTGTTTGAAAATGAATATGAATAATTCTAAATGAACTCCATTATTTTGACAGGAGAAGACAACAAAGAATAGTTTACATATAGCGTGTCGATTCAGCGTGGTAAGACTCTCGCTCTCTCTCTCTTTGCATGTGTGAGAAACAGCGCTATCAGTAAATCGACGGTGAGTCGTGCGCCTTCACAAAGAGTTTACAGAGCATCAAATACAGGTGCGCTGTGCATCCATTGAGATGAACTGAAAAGTTCCGATCGCTTGATGGAGAGAGAACTCTGAAGCTCAGATGGTGAAATTAATGCAAGCGTCATGCGCTTCAGTCTATGTAGTAAACAAACCTGCACGTCTGTCATTCATTAATTCACACAGAGACGCGCTGAACACGGATTCATATTTCAAACAACTTTTGCGGCTTAACATTTACAGATACTGGTCCATATGGAGATTTGATTTGATTAATTTATGCTAACTTTGACAAATTCCGTGACTGTCCATATTAAAATGTAAGTTTCATTTTCATGACTGGATTTTGAGATTCCGTCCTCGTTTTCTGCTTCGCGGAAATCATAGCGCTGAACCGGGTTTGAACGGGACCTTGGTACTACCGGTACTTAAAGAAACCTGGTACCGTCACATTTAATTTTTTTTAGTACCGACTAGGTACCGAAGTACCGGGTCTTTTGAAAACACTAGTTCTGATTAAGTTCTAGGAAATGAGCACCAATAATGATCAAAAATCTTGTTTCTATTTTTTTTTATAATTGAATTTCCTTATTTCTCACAAAAAAAATGTTCATGATCATAATTGTAATTCTCACAGGGGTAAATGGAGAATAAGAACCGTAAATTATGTATATACCATTGGTAATACTGAGCTAAAGTAAACATCTGTTAAGTATTTTTACATAAATTTGTTATGGCTGTATTGATTTAAAAGCCTAATAATGTGGAGGGTCAACCAGACCTGGGAACATTTGCTGTGTAACCAAATATTAACATTTTACAATTGTTTTAGAGCTGTATGGGCTGGCTTTAAAATAAGAATTAAAATTTTAATTTGTTCAAATTCCAATTCCCTCAAAATTAATTTGTTAGCCCATATTATTAATGGTTATTACCAATATGGGTATAACAGCAGGGACCCATAATTAGTCCACATGGGGCCCAGCTAGTGTGGGCCCCAGATGGGAGAAACCTGGGTTGCCCATGCCCATGTGGGTTTTAGCTAGGGCCCATGTGAAGCCCACGTGGGGCCGCCATGGAACCCCGGACAAAATTAACTGGGTCCCATCTGGGCAGCCCAGATGGGGCCCACTCACCAGCCCATATCTATCCCTTATGGGCCCCACATGTGACAGGGATGGTATAAATAGGAATTTTCTGTTGCGAGTTTCATGAAGTTGGAAAGGTGCAAAGAAACTAAATATATGTAATTTTCTGATTGTCACGCTGTCTGGTCTCTCGTTCTCTGAGTCTCCACTAGTGGTCTCACTTCCCCATAGGCACCTCACCGTAGGCACTACAATTCCCACAAAGCCTTGTCCCTTCATCACAGTAATTGCACTCCTGTTAATTGCACTAAGGTGTCTTCACTTGATAGTCATTACCCTGCCTATATTAACCGGTCTTTTCTGTTTGTCTTCATGGAGTCCTTTCATTCCGTCACCCAGTTTCCTCGCCTTCCGAGTGTCCTCGTCTTCCGAGTTTCCTGTTCCCTTTCCTATTCCTTCCCTGTTTGTTTATTTTTGGATGGATTTATGGTTTTGACCCCTGCTTGTTGGATGCTGATTTGGATTACCCATTAAAACCCACACTGCAATTGGATCTCTCGTCTCCTGTGTTTCCCTGGGTCTCCGGTCGTAACAGAAGGACTCCATCTATGTCGAGATCCAGCGGTGTGGGACTTCATTCCCGTTCCCCAGCCAGTATGGTGGAGCGTAGGGCGAAATATTTAAAATGAATTAGGGTATGGAATATAATGAGGTGGCCCTTAAGGACATTTTCAACACCGGTCTGGATGAACCGGTACCTCGCATGGAAATGGAACAGTTGGACGTGTTTGGGTTCTGGGAATTCATTTTCTACTTACAACATCGGTCTCCGTGGAATACCCCAGCCACACCTGTCCTTCCCGGTGGGATGGCCGATTCTAGACCGGGGTCTACAAACAGGAGGACCGCCAGCCCAGCGCCACAGCACAAGGTGGTCGCCAGCCCAGCGCCACGGTGCAAGATGGCCGCCAGCCCAGCGCCACAGCACAAGGTGGTCGCCAGTCCAGAGTAACGGCGCAAGATGGCCACCAGCCCAGCGCCACGGCACAAGATGGCCACCAGCCCAGCGCCACAGCACAAGGTGGCCGCCAGCCCAGCACCACTGCCCAAGATGGCCGCCAGCCCAGCGCCACAGCACAGGGTGGCCACTGGTCCAGAGTCATGGCACAAGATGGCCGCTTGTCCAGGGCCTCTGCACAAGATGACAGCCACAGTGGACCCTCCAGACTCGAGTCAGGTTCCCGTTGACCCTCCAGAGTCGGGTCAGGTCACCGTTGACCCTCCAGAGTCGGGTCAGGTCACCGTTGACCCTCCAGAGTCAGGGCTAGTCACCGTTGACCCTCCAGAGTCAGGGCTAGTCACCGTTGACATTCCAGAGCCAGGGCTAGTCACCGTTGACCTTCCAGAGTCAGGGCTAGTCACCGGTGTTCTTCATGGGCAAAGGCAAGTCACCATAGATCTTCATGGGCAAAGTCCAGTCACAAGTGTTCTTCATGGGCAAAGGCAAGTCACCATTGATCTTCATGAACAAATGCAAGTCACCATTGATCTTCATGAGCAGAGTCAAGTCACCGACTATCTTCATGGGCAAAGTCAAGTCACCAATGATCTTCATGCATCCAGTTTAAACACCACGGATGTACCAGAGTCTCTCCACATCTCTGCTGAACTACCAGAGCGTCTCCACGCCTCTGCTGAACTACCAGAGCCTCGCCACATCTCTGCTGAACTACTATAGCCTCTTCACATATCGGCTGAACTACCAGAGCCTCTCCACGTCTCGGCAGAACTACCAGAGCCTATCCTCGTCTCTGCGGAACTTCCAGAGCCTCGTCACGTCTCAGCCGAACTCTCTTGTCTTGACCGCACGGAAGTGGTGGTCTTCTGCGCCGCCCTGGTGGGCTTCTGTCTCGACCCCACGGATGTGGTGGTCTTCTGCGCCGCCCTGGTGGGCTTCTGTCTCGACCGCACGGATGTGGTGGTCTTCTGCGCCACCCTGGTGGGCTTCTGTCTCGACCGCACGGATGTGGTGTTCTTCTGCGCCGCCTGGGTGGGCTTCTGTCTCGACCGCACGGAGGCGGAGGTCTTCTGCGCCGCCCTGGTGGGCTTCTGTCTCGACCGCATGGCTCCAATTCAACCTTGCTCCTCTCTGGATTCCTGCCCTGTTGGTTCGGCCTTGGGACACTGAACATTATGTCCTTCCTGGACTTGTGTTTTGTTGTTTTTTTTTTTTTTTTGCTCTTCTTCTCTCTGTTTCCATCTATGGACCTGGCCCTCCGTCCCTCCCCCTGATCCTCCGCCGGTCCACCTCCCTCCTGGGCTCCTTGTTTTTGTTTTTCTCTCTGTTTCCCTCTATGGCCCTGGCCCTCCGTCCCTCCCCCTGAACCTCCGCCGGTCCACCTCCCTCATGGGCTCTTTGTTTTTGTTTTTCTCTCTGTTTCCCTCTATGGACCTGGCCCTCCGTCCCTCCCCCTGATCCTCCGCCGGTCCACCTCCCTCCTGGGCTCCTTGTTTTTGTTTTTTGCACTTCTTGTCTCTGTTTCCCCATTTTACCTGGCCCTCCGTCCCTCCCCCTGGTTCTCCGCCGCTGCACCTCCCTCTTGGTCTCTGTGTTTCCTTGGTCTCTTCTTGGGTTCGGGCGGAGCATCTGGTAGCTGCTCCGTGAAGGAGGGGGTAATGTCACGCTGTCTGGTCTCTGGTTCCCTGAGTCTCCACTAGTGGTCTCACTTCCCCATAGGCACCTCACCGTAGGCACTACAATTCCCTCAAAGCCTTGTCCCTTCATCACAGTAATTGCACTCCTGTTAATTGCACTCAGGTGTCTTCACTTGATAGTCATTACCCTGCCTATATTAACCGGCCTTTTCTGTTTGTCTTCATGGAGTCCTTTCATTCCGTCACCCAGTTTCTTCACCTTCCGAGTGTCCTCGTCTTCCGAGTTTCCTGTTCCCTTTCCTGTTCCTTCCCTGTTTGTTTATTTTTGGATGGATTTATAGTTTTGACCCCTGCTTGTTGGATGCTGATTTTGATTACACATTAAAACCCACACTGCAATTGGATCTCTCGTCTCCTGTGTTTCCCTGGGTCTCCGGTCGTAACACTGATCCAAAAGAATAAATGACTTCAATATGCCAGTGACTGATAAATCTTTAATATAAAATTGTACAAGAATTCTGATTTGTACAAAAATTCTATTTACATGGCATACGCATTTTATGCAAAAAAAAAAAAATAATAATACAAAAGATACAAAAGATTCCAAGAAATGCAAATTCATTAAAGGATGACATCATACTGTCTCATGAGATGAAAAGTAAACTATTTAGAATTAAACTAAGGGATGAACAATTAATATCACCCATCAAAATGCAATTTTCTTCATTGGGCAATAAGGATAATCAAACAAGACAGCTAGATCAAACATCACATTAGAACAAAATAAAAAGGTTAACAAATATTTCAGGCTTATTTATTATTGTTTGTGGTTTCACAACAAATTATATATTAGATTTGTATTAAGTCATGAATTATGTTTTTATCTTTCCTTTTCTTTCTTTTGTATCACTGATATTCATGTAAACGATCACACTGATCAGAATGTTGCTCTGTATTTGAAATTACAATGTCTATTTACAATGTCTATTACAATGTTTTATTTTTATTCATTTCTGCAGTTTCATTGCCATTTGATCTTATTTTTGTGCTTTATCACTCCGTGACTTCAAAGGAACAGTGTTAACACAGAAAACTTAAAAATCACCTTTGCAAGATACTACATTATGTAATACTACAGTCTGTGTAATGGCCCTGTCTTCAGAGCCGCAATGAAATATTTAAGGCTCACAGACTCATTAAATCTGTGGCTTCATGGTAAAAGCCTAACTCTGTGCAGGACTGATTCTGGATAACAGATCACAGATCTTGATGGGCTGTCAGAGAATAATATGCTGGTCATTTTTATGCAGGGGAAAGCTAAAATAGAAGCAGGATGGGATAGTATAAGAGTAGTAGTTTACTCTCCAAAAGAAGATCAATTCATTATAGCAGAACATCCTGACGAATTCAGGTTTATTTTCATTTGCTTCCTCACTCCTTTCCTCCTGCTCTCAAACATATCTCGTTAAATTGACTCTAAAGCCCATTTTTAAGACCATTTCCCTGTCATATATCATGGATATTCAAAGAACTGCATTATTATTATTATTATTATTATTATTACTTCCATCAATGCTAACAGAAACATAATGTGTAAGTAATCAGGGATTCACATTTGGAAGTAATTTTCTTTCTTTTGGCAGATATAAATATGAGGCTTTTTCTTTGTGTCCATGTTGTGTGTCTCTCTAGTATGGAGGGATTATTGGGTCAGATTATAAACTAAAAATCTAAAACTAAAAGTCTTAAACCAAAACTAAAAATCTAAATTTGAAACTTAAAGTCCAAGTTGGAAATTAATTTGGTATTAAGGATTGGCCATTTTCTATTTAGGGTTGGGCATTTGGTCATTTAGCCATTTAGGATTTAGGATTGGGCATTTGGGGATTTAGGATTGGGAATTTGGTATTTAGGATTGGGCATTTAATCATTTAGCCATTTAGGATTGAGGATTTGGGGATTTAGGATTGGGCATTTGAAGATTGAGGATTGGGCATTTGAAGATTGAGGATTGTGGAGTGTATGCAAATTCGGAGGCGTGGCCCAAATACTGGAGGCTGGGTTTGAAATGGCTGGTGCGTAGAGGCACCTTATGGAGAGCAGAGGGAGCTCCCAGTGATAAGGAGCACACTGTAATGAAACCAAATGGAGCGAGTGAGCGGCTTGTGCAAGGACTGTTTGATAACTTCAACTTAATGACAGCTTTGTAACATTTGTGTCCTCAAACACAAAGTCACCAGTGAAAGGAGTGCTATCGGTCTGATGACGAGAAAGCAGCAGACAGTGCAGCAGGTAAGATGCTAACATTAGCTACTAGTTATATAAGCTGATATTGCTAACATGCTTTAGTAGGGTATTGTTATATTGGGACATGCTGTTTTGTTTTTTAAACTGCGGTTAACCCCTCTGACATTAGCAGATAAACTCCTTTCCAGTTGCCACTAGATGGTCTTGTTTCTGTGTTTTTTTTTTTTTTTTGCTATATAGAGTATATATATTTTATAAAGATTGTGAGAGAAAAGAAAGTAGGATTGTTTGACTTGAACCGGCGCTGCACACTGCAAGACTGATCGGTTTATGACATCAATGTACTGCGAGAGCGATTCAAAAGCATAAGGAGCATCAAATTCCCAATCCTAAATCCCCAAATGTCCAATCCTAAATGGCTAAATGACCAAATGACCAACCCTAAAAAGAAAATGCCTAATCCTAAATACAAAATGCCCCATCCTAAATACCAAATGCCCTATCCTAAATACCAAATTAATTTTCGACTTGGACTTTAAGTTTCAAATTTAGATTTTTTTAGTTTTGGTTTAAGACTTTTAGTTTTAGACTTTTATTTTTTGACTTTTAGTTTATAATCTGACCCCATAATCCCTCCATACTCTAGAAGGTCTTTAATTTGACAAAAAAATATGGAGGCTATGAGGTTGATATCCTTCACTTTATGATATCACATTGCCCATCTATATACATATTATTATTATTTTTATTATTATTAAGGTTTTAATAAAGCACCAGCCTTAGTCCTAAAAGTGCATTCTGTTTTGAGGTTAACATGTTAACAGCTGTTATCTTACTGACTTGTTATTGGTGCAAGAACCACAAAGTTTGGGCATCATTTTTGAAGCATTAAAATATCTCTGAAGTGGCACTCTTTTATAAAAAAAAAAAAAAAAAAAAAAAAAAACACAGACAATCCCATCTCTTTTTCTGTGTTGTTTGCCACCCGGGGAAGTTAACTGTACACTATTAGACAGTGTCCCTGTAGGACCCCACTGTGGCAACAGTTGTGATGGGGGTAAGAGGTAGCAGGTTGGAAGTTGGCAGAGCAAGAGAATACAGAGGAAGAAATGAAAGGGAAAACCAGAAGAAGAGCTTGGGTGTCTCCATGATGCAGTATTATCAGCAACATTTACTGAATCACTGAATGTAATGACTTGACGATTTATTACACAGATCAGTGATGGAAATATCTCCAGGTTTTGTGCCTTAACACATTTTGAATGACACACACTGCTATTCCCTCTTGGAAATATCTCTTAATCTTCATACCTTCCATCATAACACAAGTACTACTACTGTTATAGCATGTAAAGGAGGAACCAAATACATCTAGTCTTTGTCCAGCATTAAAAACCGTTTGAGCTAAATTTAGTTTCAGAATTTAATTAATTCAGAATGTTTTTAATTTCAGGGAAGAATCATTAATTTAATTTATTTGAAGCAACATACATCAAAGGGCTAATTTGCATTCAGTTAATTATTATAAACAGATAACTAGAAATAAATAGTCATATCTACATACACACCAACTGTATCAAATTCAATAGTGAATAGGGACTTTTTTTTTTCTTTGCCTTGATATTGTGTGGACACTAGTCAATGTTTGCTCTGCTGTAAATGACTGTCTGGAATGGAAGCATCTGAGGAAAAACTACCTAAACATCTTCTCAATGTATCAATTCTGTTCATGAGGTTTTAGAACATTGTCTTTGATTTTGGCCACATTTTAGAACCTCTGGTGTAGCACTCTGAAATGTCAATGGCATTTTTATATGATAAAACTGATCAAATTTACATAAATTATAGGACACTTACTAACTTTTTTAAAGTTAAACTACATTCAGTAGAAATATTATTTATTTAACCTCTTGGCTAATTCAGCGCCTTTATCCATACAGTCATACTCTTGAAACGATCATTTTCATATTATCAGAGCCAGTAATTCTTATTTACTGCATTCAAATGAATATACCTGAAACACTTACTAAATGGGATGAAAATTGGGATTGAATGTTGTCCATCGAGATTTGCTACTATCATATCAAGATCTGGCACATGTCTGTTAAGGCCGGGACACACCAAGCCGATGGTTGGCTGTTGACAACAAGTGACAGTCGGACTAGTTTGTTTGGTGTGTTCTTCAGCTCTCATCGGGGCTCATGTTGGCGGCATTTGGGCCGTCGGGACCGTCGGCACAAGTGAGAGCTCTGTTTGAATGTTCAGTTTAGTGAACGAGTCAGTGCCCGAGAATTCAAGTGAAAATGAAAACAAGCACTTAAATGAAGGGAGTACAGACAGAAGTTTGTTTAAATGTTACGTGATCTATCCCAATCATTCTAATACGAGAATGTTTTTCATAACGCTGCCAATGGAGGTGACAAAACCTGTCGGCTTATACACCAGATTGGTGTGTCCCGGCCTTTAAAGGAACAGTAATTACCGCTTGGCACTGTATCCTTAAAAATGTGATTTTCAATTTGGACTACCATCATTGTAAAGTGTTTTCCTTTTAATAATGTTTCAAGTCCCAGTAATAATAAAATAGTTGCAAAGTGCAAAACCTTTTTTGTTTGTTTGTTTGTTTGTTTATTTGTTTTTGTACCAAAGCTAGAAACATAAGAAAAGAAAAGAAAAATGTACTGTGTCAGAGCTAAAAGCATGCCAACTCCATCTGTATATCTAAAATGTAGATCAAACAAGTCACGTCACATTTCTTTTTTTTTTACTTTTTACTTTTCTAATGTAAAACATTCTTAAAGCCAATATAGATGAATCAAGCTAGGCAGATGCTACTTTGTCTTGCTTAACTTCTTCTTTTTTTTTTTAAATGAAAGTATTAGATTAAAATAAAATAAATAATAATAAAAAAATAACAAAAGAGAGAAAATATCAACCATCAATACAACTGTTTCACACCAAATAGCCCCTCACAACATGAATATTTACGTTTAAGCCAGACTTAACATGCTCTTTCATGGAATTCTTTAAAAGTTATCAGTATACAAATGCTTTTTTTTTTTTCTTGTGATCATTTCTGCAGGCAAAAGTCATAAATTAAAGACTGAGGAGAAGTTTGTGTTAGGGATGGAGAGATATATGATGTATTTTGCTTCCAAAAACAGAAATGTCAAAATTCTGCTCTAATTTTTCATACTTGAAAAGACGTTTGGGGAGAAATAATGCTGTTTTATAGCATTATAATACTGAGGAAAAGAGGGGGTGTAATATGTGGCGTATTTGTAATGAGGCAATGTGGTGCAGAGGGATGTCTGGTCTAGTCAATCATTGTGGTAAAGGGGGCATTTTTGTGTAGGTTGGGGTTCTGACTATGTCTGTTTCTGCTTCTCACAGAAGAAAACATCATGTTACAGCCAGGTATTTTGCATTTATGCATTTCACGCAGATGTACAGTCTTGTAGTGCACTCGAAGGGTCCCTTTGTTACTGTACAGTTTGTGGCAGATGGTGCATAGGATGCCTCCTGTGCCATTACCTTCATTGCATGCTAAGACAGATGGTGAGAATGAAGGGTCACAGTGCAGAAGCCCCTCCTCAGTGGCTCCTTCTCTTCCTTCCTTCCTGGCGTCCTCTGTATCCTTTCCCTCCCTTGCCAGTTTCTTAGCCACAATACTAGAGGTGTACTCTTCATTGTCACTAGCACCCTCCAGGACATCCAGCAGGATGCCCTCATCACTGCCCTCATCAGACTCCTGTGAGGACTGCACACTGCCACTTGATTGTACACTGGAGGTGGTGCTCAGGTCCAGCACCATGTAGTCAACACTGGAGCCATGGCAATAGCCATTACTGCGTGAATATTCTTTAGCGACTGGGGGTCTCATTCCTCTGTCTCGTGGTGGTCCAGCATTCTCTACCCCCTCCAGTCCCAGATTGTGGTCAGCATAGATCGTTGACAGGATCTCAGCACGCATCTCTTTAGGCATGGTTGTAAGCTGTGGATCCAAGACAATGTCATCCAGCTCTTTGGTCAGTAGTTTGCGATGCAGGTTGATGTTGGAGCTATGTCTGCAGGGAAAGAGGACAGGGTTCCTGTAGCAATTTATTTGAACTGAAAACATACAAAGATCTGCAATCATACATACATAAAAAAAACCTGTATTCTTTTTCATGAGTGCATGAAGGTGTGCTAGAGCACACTACTTTCTGACACAGCTGAGAGTTCAATAACTCAAACACAGCTTAGACAGTATCCTGGTAAAGTGTTTACTCCTGTCAGCAATTTTGCAGGTATGCACTAATACAATTAATTCTGACTCAATGAAATACTCCACCACATTGAATGGGAGTTTATCAACTGATTTGAGCCATGGTAATGCAATAATCGAGTGAAACTTGATAGCATATTAAATCAGACTTGGACAGCATTAGCACACTGACTCACTCCTGAAGTTAGCTTAATAGAGACCCATAAGAATATTGTTCATTCAGGCTTCAATTTAATAAAGATGCATTTTCTCTCACTCTTTTTTACTCATAACACATAGCAAGAAAAAGTGACTTTACATCAAGTCTTCTGTAAATGATCTGTAATACTGATGTAGAATTGGTTAAAACATGGATTAACAAAACCAAAATAAAACAAACCATATATTTGTGTTAACTGAGCCTCTGTGAGTGCCATACAACCATAGCCTACCCCATTTCCAATCTAAAATTAATAGTAATGTATATACAAGAAAACAAAATAAAAAATACCTCAGGGAACCCAGGCCATGCATAAGGGCAAAAAAGTAACTTAATCACCTAAATGTTACTAATAAATATATTGTACAATGTGTTGTAGAGCTTACCAGCAGTGCCATGGTTGATGCAGTCAAAAAGGGTCCCTTTTCTTTAATTATTTAGTTCCCTACCCGACATTCTCCTGCAAGAAGTAAAAAAATAAATAAAAATAAATAAAAAAATTAATAGCGGGACCCTTTCTGGTGATATAAATTATAAGATATACAGTCATGGCCAAAAGTTTTGGCAGTGACATAAATGTATTTTGCTAAGTTTGCTGCTTAAACTGTTGTGGTGTTCATTCACATTGTTTCTAGATTATTGTGTAGAGTGTTGAGTGAATATTTTTTTAATAAGTGCTAAAAGCTTCATTGGTCAAAAAATTAACTTTTCACAAAAAATAAAGTTTCACAGTTTTTTGATTCTGACAAAATGACCAAGCTAACAGTAATTGACTAACCATATCAGCAGCACATATGAAAGTGTGAATGAATACTAGTCAGGTAAAATCACTTTCATACTAATTAGATTGTAAGAGCAGACTAATTGCTATAAAAGGAGGGAAGAAGCACTTGCCATCATTGTGTTCTTGTTAGCGATGGTTACCTACAAAGAAACACATGCAGCCATCATCGCTTGCATCACAATGGCCTCACATGCAAGGAAATTGCTACAAAAAATATTGCACCTGAAAGAACCATTTACCGGATCATCAAGAACTTCAAGGAGAGAGGTTCGACTGCAGTGACGAAATCTTTAGGATGTCCCAGAGTGTCCAGCAAGCGCCAAGACTGTCAACTCCTGAGGAGTCAGCTAAAGAATTGTGTCAGCACCAGTGCATCAATGAAGCCACTTATCTCCAAGAAAAATATCAAGGACAGACTGAAATTCTGTAAGTACAAGTACAAGGATTGAACAGCAGTAGACTGGGGCAAAGTTATTTTCTCTGATGAACCCCCTTCCGATTGTTTGGGACATCTGGGAAATTGGTTGTTTAAAGAAAAAAGGTGAATGCTACCATGAGTCCTGTATTGTCCAGACAGTGAAGCATCCTGAGACCATCCATGTGTGGGGTTGCTTTTCAACTAAGGGAGTGGGCTTTCTCATAACACTACCATGAATAAAGAATGGTATCAAAAATGTCCTGCAAAAGTGAAATCTTCTAATGATCCATGAGCAATTTGGTGATGATCTGTGCGTTTTCCAGCATGATGGAGAACCATGTCAAAAAGCATGAGTGATAAAGAAGATAAATACATTGAAATTTTGGATCCATGGCCAGGCAACTCTCCGGAACTCAATCCCATAGAGAATCTCTGACCAGTCCTCAAAAGGCGACTGGATAAACACAAGCCTACAAATTGTGATCAACTGCAAGAACTAATGAGGGATGAATGGAACACCAACAGTCAGGATTTGGCCCAGAAGCAAATATCCAGCATGCCAGAGCGAATCGCAGAGGTTATGAAGAACAAGGGCCAACATTGTAAATATTGACTCATTATATATATATATTTTTGCCAATAATAGCCTTTGAAACATATTAAATGCTTATCATTGTTTTTTACACATTCTCTGAGTGGCGCCGGTACAGGATGGCTGCCTCCGTGACGTGCTCTGCAGTTGTTTTTGTGTTTTTGTTAGTTTGTCCTGTCTTTAGTTATATTCCTGCAATCAGTTTCACCAGGGACGAATTGCTGGATATTCGGCAACACACATCTCCCGATATTTCACCGGTTTTCGACTATTCTGATGTTTTGCTGGACATTCTTGTCGGCGGAGCGGCTGCCCTGATCACACGCTTCAAGAGGACGCGCAGGCGGGGAAAGCGAGCGGGAGCGCTCGTGAGACTCAGAAAACGCGGATTTCGAACACCGTTGCCTAGCATCCATCTGGCAAATCTCCGCTCTCTACCCAACAAAACGGACGAACTGCTTCTGCTCTCTAGGACAAATAAAGATTTCTCCCACTCTGCTGCTCTGTGTTTCACGGAAACTTGGCTGAATGACACCATACCGGACAGCGCGCTCCATCTGCCGGACTTTCAGCTGTTTAGAGCGGATCGCGACGCAGAATCAACGGGGAAATCGCGCGGCGGCGGGACATGCTTTTACATCAATTTACGGTGGTGTACAGATGTAACTGTGTTAAAGAAGACGTGCTGCTCAAATCTCGAAACGCTCTTCATTAACTGCAAGCCGTTCTATTCGCCGCGGGAGTTTCATTCGTTCATTCTGGTTGGTGTTTACATCCCTCCTCAAGCGCACGTGAGCTCAGCTTTACAGAAACTCGCTGAGCAGATCACAGAGATAGAACAACAACACCCAGACTCTGTTGTAATCATTCTTGGGGACTTTAATAAAGCCAATCTCTCCCGTGAACTGCCAAAATACAGACAGCATGTTACTTGTCCCACAAGAGACAGTAATATATTGGATCACTGTTACACAACAATAAAGGATGCATTTCACTCTGTTCCACGAGCAGCTTTGGGACATTCTGATCACCTTCTGGTTCATCTTATACCGACCTACAGGCAGAAACTAAAATCAGCTAAACCTGTATTAAGGACTGTAAAAAGATGGACTAATGAAGCAGAGCAGGATTTACAATCTTGTTTTGACCTCACTGATTGGAGTGTTTTTGAAGCTGCTGCCACCGATCTGGACGAACTCACAGAGACCGTAACATCATATATCAGTTTCTGTGAGGATATGTGTATTCCTACCAAGACTCAACTAAATTACAACAATGACAAACCGTGGTTCACTGCAAAACTCAGACAGCTCCGTCAGGCCAAAGAAGATGCTTACGTGAAGGGGGACAATGTCTTGTATAAACAGGCTAAATACACACTGGAAAAGGAGATCAAAGTGGCAAAGAGGAATTATTCTGAAAAAATAAGGACTCAGTTCACTTCGAACGACTCCGCATCAGTGTGGAAAAGCCTAAAGAAGATCACCAATTACAAGACACCACCCCCCAGCACTGTGGAAAATCAACGACTGGCAGACGATCTGAACGAGTTTTACTGCAGGTTTGAAAGAACACCCATCACCTGCCCTGAACACCTCTCCACACAACCGTTCACACCAATAACAACTCCTGCAACCAACCCTGAATGCCTCTCCAAACAAACGTTCACACCATTCACAGCTCCTGCAACCCATCCTGATCACCTCTCCAATCAACCGCTCTCACCATTCACAACTCCTGCAACCAACCCTGAATGCCTCTCCAAACAACTGTTCACACCACTCACAACTCCTGCAACCCACCCTGAACACCTCTCCAATCAAGCGCTCTCACCATTCACACCTCCTGCATCCCCCCTCTCCCCCACACCTGCAATACAGATCAGCGAGGATGCGGTGCGCCAGGTCTTCAGGAAGCAGAAAAGGAAAAAAGCACCAGGCCCAGATTGTGTTACACCAGCCTGTCTGAAATCCTGTGCTGACCAGCTGGCCCCCATCTTCACAAAGATCTTCAACAGATCGCTGGAGCTGTGCGAAGTCCCTTCATGCTTCAAACGCTCCACCATCATCCCCATCCCAAAGAAATCCAAAATTACAGGACTAAATGACTACAGGCCTGTGGCTCTAACGTCTGTAGTCATGAAGTCATTTGAAAAACTGGTGCTGGCCCACCTGAAGGACATCACTGGACCCTTGCTGGATCCTCTTCAGTTTGCCTACAGAGCAAACAGGTCTGTGGACGATGCAGTAAACATCGGACTGCATTATGTTCTGCAACACCTAGACAGACCGGGGACCTATGTGAGGATCCTGTTTGTGGACTTCAGCTCTGCCTTCAACACGATCATCCCAAACCTCCTCCTGCCCAAACTAACTCAGCTCTCCGTGCCCACCTCCGTCTGTCAGTGGATCAACAGCTTCCTGACAGACAGGCAGCAGCTAGTGAGGCTGGGAAAATACACATCCAGCACCCGTACAATCAGCACCGGAGCTCCCCAGGGCTGTGTTCTCTCCCCACTGCTCTTCTCCCTGTACACTAATGACTGCACATCTAAGGACCCCTCTGTCAAGCTCCTGAAGTTTGCAGATGACACCACACTCATCGGCCTCATTCAGGACGGTGACGAGTCTGCTTACAGACAGGAGGTTAAAGAGCTGGCTGTCTGGTGCAGTCTCAACAACCTGGAGCTTAACATGCTCAAAACAGTGGAGATGATCGTGGGCTTCAGGAGAAACCCCCCTGCACTCCCCCCACTCACCATCATGAACAGCACTGTGACTGCAGTGGAGTCATTCAGGTTCCTGGGCACCACTATCTCTCAGGACCTGAAGTGGGACATTCACATTGACTCCATTGTGAAGAAGGCCCAGCAGAGGTTGTACTTCCTTCGCCAGCTGAGGAAGTTTAACCTGCCACAGGATCTGCTGAAACAGTTCTACTCCACCATCATCGAATCCATCCTCTGCACTTCAGTAACTGTCTGGTTCAGCTCAGCTTCTAAATCGGACCTCAGAAGACTACAGAGGGTAGTCCGGACTGCTGAGCGAATTATCGGTACAACCCTCCCATCTATTCAAGAACTGTACTTATCCAGAGTGAGCAAAAGGGCTGTTAAAATCACTCTGGACCCCTCACATCCAGCACACTCCCTCTTTGAACTGTTGCCATCTGGTCGACGCTACAGAGCACTGAGCACCAGAACGACCAGACACAGGAACAGTTTCTTCCCTCAGGCAATCCATCTTATGAACAGCTGATAATAACTGTGGGACACACTACACTATTTATATTTATATACACTACACTTTTTATCCAACACACATACTTAGCGTACACGTAAATCTTTTGCACATAATATACATGTACATACATGGAACACACTATACTACTTATATTTATATTTATATACACATACACTTATTTATCCAAACACACATACTTAGCGTACAGTTACAATTTTTCCACATAATATACATGTACATACATAAATGCTCTTTTTAATATACCTGCCATACATTGTCAATTTGTATATTGTCAATCCTTACCCACCTATTTGTATTTTTTTGTATTTTTTATTCCTTATTGTGTTTTTTGTTCTGTCGCTGTTATGTTGCACTGCGGAGCTCTGTCACGAAAACAAATTCCTCGTATGTGTGAACATACCTGGCAATAAAGCTCATTCTGATTCTGATTCTGATTCTGATTTAGTAAACCATAGAAGCATGTGGTGAAATAATCTACAAATACTGAAGCAGCAATATTTGCAAAACACAAAATTTATGTCACTGCCAAAACTTTTGGCCATGACTGTAGAGGAGTGGACTACAAAAGCATCATCAACAGCTGTGGTGGTCAACTGATATGTAGAATATGCATAGTTATCCATTATTGTATTTTGCTTATTTATACAATATCAGACCAGTTAAATTATTTAAAAGGGTACTGACAGAAAAAAAAAAACTATTTTCAAAGATATCTTAAAAATATCTAAAGGGATAGTTAGTTGTATTTTGAGTAACTCATAGCAATTATTTAGAAATTTTTCATTTTGCCTGTAATTTTAATGTAGTTAATGATGCTTAAGTCGGCAGCTCCTTTTGCAGCATGTGACCATTCCTGGTTATTGCACCCTCACACTGCTCATAAGCTCTAGGCTGTTATAACTAATTGGCATCTAAATCAATTAGTGTTGTCTTAAATATAAGATGGCTACACTTTATGCTACGCTAAGTCCCTGTGAAGTGTCTTAATGAGCAAAGTTCTGTGATGTGTTGACTTGCATCGTATTAAAACAGCAATTTATATAGATTAGACAATATATAGCCAGTTGTTTGTTTACAATGCAGTCTTGCAAATATGCATTTGACAGAAGACACTAAACACTGGATTACTTTTGGCCACCACTTTTACCTACACTTCAATTCAAGCCAAGATCAGATCTAATGAAGAAGTGTTGATATGTCTCAGCCGTAAGCTTTAAATGAATTGTATCTAAACACTACTGTATGCAGTCTATCTATAGACAACCTTTTGATTGGATTTGTTTTATCTGTGTACATAAAAAAAGTATAAAGGTGCATCTAAAAAAATTGAATATCATGGAAAAAGTCTTTATTTTTTGTAATTTAATAAAAAAAATCTAACATTCTTATATTCTAGATTCATTGCACACAAACTGAAATATTTCAAGAGTTGTTTTTTTTATTTTTGTTTTTTAATTCTGAGAGTTACGACTTACAGCTTAGGAAAATTAAATATTCAGTAGCTAAAAAAATGTGAATATTCCATTTTGAGCTTGATTAGTATGATTAATTTTAAGTATAAATACTGGGTACCTCTAGGGCTAGTTTAGAACATGCAACGTCTCGGTTACGTACGTAACCCTCGTTCCCTGATGCAGGGAATGGAGACGTTATGTCGAACGACATATGGGGTCTCACTTGGGAGGCCAATCATCTCTGAGTTTAAGAGAAAACGCCAATGAAAATTGGCTAGTGGAAATAACATATCTGAGCCACTCCCCGTGCCAACGGGTATAAAGGGCGACAGGTGCATCCACTCATTGGGTTTTACGGCGACAGGTGCATCCACTCATTGGGTTTTACGCTGAGGAGCCGAGAATGTGTCAAGGTTGTGGCATGGGGACATAACGTCTCCGTTCCCTCCATCAGGGAACAAGGGTTACGTACGTAACCGAGACGTTCCCTATCTGTCGGTCACTACAATTTATGTTGAACGACATATGGGGTCCTATGGAAAACGTCACAACCCTGTGGCAATGCAATTGTCGGCAAGCTGTGGCGTGCTCCAAAAGCTACGCTTAAGGTCGTAACCTTCCCAAAGCCCCAGCACAAATTCACTGACCTTGGTACCAAGGGGCTAAAGGGTGAGTACATCGCTGCTGGAGAAGGCCATGCTGCTGTTCCGCCCACACAAAGTTAGTGGAAGGGATTTCAGCGAGACTAGGAACAGGCCGCTACGGAGACCACATCCTACCCATAGGGAGGTGAAATGTGGAGATACTGATATGGACTGACCCAGGGGGCAGAACTACATATGGAAAGGGTCTCTGAGGCAGGTCCTACCTTAGAGTAGGGATGGAGCAGCTGCCAGAAGAGACTGACAGAACGGGTCTGTCAAGGGAAGACACAGGTTTGCCAAGAGAGAAACCTTACCATGGAAGAAAACACATATGGCATTACCTGTAGGGAACCCGTGTTAGGGGGAATGGCGCAGCAAGCATGACACACAGCCAGCCCTTCCCGCCAATTACCTGTTACCCAACACACGGGAATAAACTGGCTCTACACGAAGGTTGTAGAACCTCGCGAAGGTGTTAGGTGTCGCCCAGCCCGCAGCTCGACAAATGTCTACCAGAGAGGCACCGTGTGCCAGCGCATAGGAGGAGGCCACACTCTGTGTGGAGTGGGCCCTCACCCCCAGGGGGCACGGCTTGACTTGGGAACGGTACGCCAAGGCGATGCCATCCACTATTCAGTGGGCCAACCTCTGCTTGGAGACTGCCTTCCCCTTCTGCTGACCTCCAAAGCAGATCAGGAGCTGCTCAGAGCTTCTGAAGCTTTGGGTGCGGTCCACGTATATGCGAAGCCAGGCCGAGGTCTCAGGACAATGTGAAAGTAGGCCGGCCTGAACACAAGGCAGTCTTCACTTACCGAAAATGCTTGGAGGTCCCCGACCCTCTGATGCAAGTGAGCGCGACCAGGAGCGCTGTCTTGAGAGACAGGAACTTAAGCTCGACTGAATACAGTGGCTCAAAGGGACCCCTCTGAAGTCTGTGCTCAATGTGCAGTGGTGTGGAGGATGCAGTGGGGCGCCCACGGCGACGAGCAGGCTGAGGCACTGCCCGCGATGGAATGGTGGCAACGGAGGATCACGTCGGGGCGAGATGTGCTGTATGGCCTCAGTCTGCTGTTTGTTCTGTCAGGAACTGCTGGGCACAGCAGCCTTGGAGATGGGAGCGTTGAGAAAGTGCACTTGAGGCTGAACCAGAAACGGCACTACTGGACCACCAGAGTGGACATCGCCTTCCCGAGGGACTGCGTCGTGACTTCCGATGCCCGGAAGGGTGAGGTCAGTCGCCGTGCGCAGCTCCTGCATCAACCTCGGGTTGGTTCTACCCTAGTGCATTTGTTAAAGCCTTGGCTTGGTGAGTTTGCAGGATAGCCATGGCATGCAGAGCAGAGGCATCTTGGCCCACAGCACTGTAAGCTTGGGCAGCGAGAGCGGCCGACTGCTTACAGGCCTTGGGTGAGAGGCGCGGACTATTCCTCCCAGTGGCGGTGTTTTGCGGACACAAGTGCACCGCAATCGCACTCTCCTGCTGAGGAATGTCGACGAACCCCTAGCTGCCCCGCCATCGAGGGTAGTGAGGATGGAGGAACGCAACGAGCTGCTTCCGGCCGTAAAAAGGGGCCATCCACGACTACATCACTTCCTCATGCACATCCGGGAAGAAAGGAACCAGAGCAAAACGCGGTTGTGAGCCGCGCTCTACACCGAGAACCAATCAAACAGCCATGAGCACTCAGGGCTGGGCAGTGCATTCACCTCCATCCTGATGCTCACAGTTGACCGGGCCAGCACGGCTGTCAACTCTGGGTCCAATTCGGCAGTGGCGACAACACCTGAGGGGGGCAGCCCCACCAAATCTTCATCCACAGAGGTCAATAGCCCTTCCCCGATGCTGCAATCGACAGCTGATCCCCGGGGGTAAACTCAATGATCCATTGGGACTGCCATAAGACTGCCGAGCAGAACCACTCAGCAGCCGCACAGGACAAACACTACAGAAGGGGTAAGTGGTCAATGGAGCATTAGCATCTCCCAGAGCACTAGCCGGCTGTCCTCTGCTCGTAGCAGAGAAATCGGAACGGGTAGTGACAGAAGCAATCGCAGCATTGCCATGGTCACACACACATGCATGAACCATCCACGAACGCGTCTTCAGCGTGCTGAATGCCCAGACATGGAAGACAACGCTCGTGGCAATTGTCAGAGAGAACAGGAAACGACCGTATACAGAAGGACACAGACGAAACGGCATCTTTAAAAAGACGCGAATCATCCATGATTTGCTCTTTTAGGAAATCTGCTCTCTTAGTTGAAGCCCCCAGGGGAATCGCTGAAAGAGACACCGCTGTGGGGACATGCAACCACAAATGTGGGAAAGACTACAACTAAAGAGTTTGCTGATTTTACATCCGAGATAGTTCTGGCTGCAGATAAAGTTTTACTAATTGGTGATTTTAATATCCATGTTGATAATGAAAAATATGCATTGGGATCATATAGACATTCTGAACTCTATTGGGGTTAGACAACACGTCTCAGGACGCCGCACAAACGAGAGGACTCAGAAGAAACTTAGTCCACCGTCAAGGCAAGAGCTGTTGAATCTCTCAAAAACACCGGGCAGTCAACCGACCAATCAAGGCAAAGGGCATCCCCAGACGTCATCAACACAACTGCGAATTCCAGCCGGGATTCCCCTTTCAGCTCAACGCGAGCCAAGGAGACGAAACGACACCGCGGCCAGCAGCACAACCACAAGTAAAGGCAAACAAACCTCTATCTATTGCTGAAATGGTGCAAGGTCATTATTAAGTTGTAAAGATAAACTAGGGCTCTGCTTTTATTGATTCTTGATACGCCTGTGAATTTCGTAGAGATTTTCTCATTAACTCACCTCATATATCCGGTGCAACTGTGTGTGTGTGTATGTGTATGTATGTTTGTGTGTGTGTGTGTTTTATTAGTTTTAGATCAATATAATCTATAGAATAGCTCAATAAATTCTTGTTTCATTTATAAAGAAGTATTGTCTTGTGTGGTGTATTTTAAGATTAAACTTTGCCCAGATCCTGTGCTACCTAGCCTGTAGCGTATAAATTATCTTTCTGTTTGTATTATCTTGTTCATGAAGTAAACTTAAACAGAATTTTACGGATATACTGAATTTTAAGTTCGGTGGACGAACCGTTGATGAAGTATAAACTAAATCAATTTGGACTCAGTTCAATTAAAGCAATTCAAATCTTTAGATTTGATTCTTCTCAAAGTAAATCAGCTAATATTTCCTTACATATGGTGGAGATTTAAAGCAGGCAAATTTGACCTAAAAATTCATAATACCAAGACATTTTGCATTGTATTTGTTCTATTTTATCCGGAAGAATAGATCAAAGACAGAGACACAGGTTGTTGTGCTATTTATAGGTACTTTATTATGGCATGCCAGTGTGTGAATGAATGACTCGAGTTGTTGTTTGAAGCTGAACTGCAGTAAAGCATTTGATTGTCCTCCGAGACAAAATAAGTCACCCTAAAGCGCATAAGAAAGAAGCAAGCGTGTTCCTCATTTTCCTTTCTTTTAAAATAAAGACTTCATAGTTCGATTTGTTTGTGCATGTTCCACATCAAATTCGTCTATGTGAGTTATCTCCCCGGTTTGAGACATTAACCTAGCGAATTAATGGTCTCTTGCCAGTTAATTTACTAAAACTAGTGAACTTGGGAACGCGGTGCTCTGAGAGAGTGTGTGTTTGTGTTTTTGTCTGTAAACTTAAACAAGTGCTGAGATCCGCCGAGATCTCAATAACGTATTTTATTACAGTAAATCTATAGATTAGTTTACGTCTCTCTAACGAGCTGAGATGGTTCAGCGCTCAGTATACATTGCCATAGTAACAGCCGTAACCGGAAGTTCTAAGAAACTTTTACCGGGGCAGTTTGAGCTATTTGTAAACAAATAGCCTAGCATGAGCTAAGCAATCTGAAGCTAAAGCCTTTGCATTGAAGCATATGCAAACGCAAATAGCCTTAAAGGCTAGCAGTTAGCACATAGCATTTTTGTGGGTTTAAATGCAGTGTGTTTCGCAGTGTTTGAAGTGTTGAAGTGACTTTACATCTGTTACATCTGAACTTTAACTCATTTTCACCTCATTCTTTCTCTTTTAACTTCATTAATCTCCATTCTCTTCTCCTCTCCTCCCCTTGGAAAGTACTCTGACAGATACAAAATTAATAAACGCTAGTTTGTTTACTCTTATCAATTGAAACGCTGTTGTTTTATTAATAATTAATGATGGTTTTCATCCTCATTACTTTAATGTTGCGTTGTGATTAATTCAGCTATAACATTTATAATTTTAATGACAGCAGATATTATGAAACTAAGCAATTATGGTTTTGAAATTTAGATTTAATTTCATATTTAATTACAGATCTGGAATTTTTATTTAATTTCATAAATTAATTTCAGTTCCTGCTTTGACTTAGCAACAATATTTGCTGATAATTGAATTATAATTGCTCTTATAATCTAATGAAAACAACATTAAAGATTTTTAACCCTTAAACCGTCATTATTGCTCTGAAGCTTATTTCTTCTGCAATTTAGTAGGGTTCGGGCTACCCTGTTTCAAGATACTTATTGATTAATTAGGGCCCGAGCACTGCAGTGCGAGGACCATATTGGAATTGCTCCGTTTATTAGGGCCCGAGCACTGCAGTGCGAGGACCCTATTGGAATTGCTCCGTTTATTAGTGCCCGAGCACCGATGGTGTGAGGACCCTCTTGGAATTGCTCCGTTTATTATTATTATTATTATTATTATTATTATTATTATTCTCCAGAATTAATCGCATTTTTGAGGGCCTAAACATACTGAAAAAGTCATGAAACTTTGCACACACCTCAGAACTCAGAAGTGGGTGTGGCAAAATGGCTCGACAGCGCCACCTATACATGTTCAACGGTGTGCGCCTCGAGCTATGTTTCACGTACATGTATGAAAATCGGTACACACATGTAACTCTCCAATACCTACAAAAAAGTCTCTTAGAGCAAAATTCTAAACCCAACAGGAAGTCGGTTATTTTTAATATTATGAGCAAATTTTGTGTCATTTTTGCCATTTCCATGAGTTGTATTTTAACGAACTCCTCCTAGAGATTCATTCAGATCAACACCAAAGTTGGTATGCCTAATCTAAAGGCCTTTGCGATGTTAAATTGCGAAGATTTTGAGGTTTCGTTAAAGGGCGTGTCCATGGCGGCCTGACAAATTTCGATGTTTCGCCATGAAAAAGGAAGTTGCTGTAACTCAGACATACAATGTCCAATCTGCCCCAAACTTCACATGTTGGATAAGACTCTTGACCTGAACAGATCTACATGCCAATATTCAGTTATAGTCATAGCGCCACCTATTGGCAACAGGAAGTGAAATATTTTACACTGCGACAAACTACTCCTAGAAATTTTATGACATCAATGCTATTTTTGTGGTCAGTCTAATCTAAAGACCTGTGTGATGTTTAGTTGTGAAGATCTTGAGTTTTCGTTAAAAGGCGTGTCCATGGCGCCGTGACGAAGTTTGATGTGTCGCCATGGGAATAAAAGATGTTATAACTCAGGCATAAAATGTCCGATCTTGCCCAAACTTCACATGTGTGATAAGGGTCCTGGCCTGAACAGATCTGAAGGCCATTATTTCATTGGGTGTGGCAAAATGGCTCGATAGCGCCACCTATACACTTTCAACTGAGTGCATATACACTTTCAATGGAGTGCGCCTCAAGCTATGTTTCACGTACATGTACCAAAATCGGTACACACATGTAACACACCAATACCTACAAAAAAGTCTCTTGGTACAAAATCCTAATCCCAACAGGAAGTCGGTTATTTAGAATGTTCTCTGCAAAATTGGTGTTGTTTTTGGCATTTTCAGGGGTTGTACTTTAACGAACTCCTCCTAGAGATTTATTCAGATCAGCATCAAACTTGGTCAGTTAAATCTAAAGGCCTTTGCGATGTTAAATTGGGAAGATCTTGAGATTTCGTTAAAGGGAGTGTCCATGGCGGCCTGACAAATATCGATGTTTCGCCATGAAAAAGGAAGTTGCTGTAACTCAGACATACAATGTCCAATCTGCCCCAAACTTTGCATGTTAGATAAGACTTCTGCCCTTAACAGATCTACATGCCCATATTCAATTATAGTCATAGCGCCACCTGCTGGCAACAGGAAGCGACATATTTTACGCTGAGATAAACTACTCCTAGAGATTTTTTGACATTAATGTATTTTTGTGGTCAGTCTAATCTAAAGGCCTGTGTAATGTTAAATTGTGGCAATCTTGAGTTTTTGTTAAAGAGCGTGTCCATGGCAAAAATGACAAAATTTGATGTCTCGCCACAGCAAGAGAAGTTGTTGTAACTCAGGCATAAAATGTTTGATCTTCCCCAAACTTCACATGTTCGATAAGAGTGCAGCCCTGGACACATCTGAAGGCCAATATTCTATTATAATGATAGCGCCACCTGCTGGCAACAGGAAGATTGGAACATATATGGAATAAACATTGATATATTCTACTTATATTTATGAGTTTAAATGCATATTTCTCACCGTTCACCTATTTACTAAAGCCACTCGCTGCCGGTGAGCCCGGGTGCGAGGGCCCGTTCATCGCTGCTTGCAGCTTTAATTAGGGCCCAAGCACCGATGGTGTGAGGACCCTCTTGGAATTGCTCCGTTTATTATTATTATTATTATTATTATTATTATTATTATTATTATTCTCTAAGATGAATCGCATTTTTGAGAGCCTAAACATGCTCGAAAAGTCATGAAACTTTGCACACACCTCAGAACTGGCGAAAATTTACGTCTGATATGGGATTCAGAAGTGGGTGTGGCAAAATGGCTCGACAGCGCCACCTATACACGTTCAACGGTGTGCGCCTCGAGCTACGTTTCACGTACATGTATGAAAATTGGTATACACATGTATCTCTCCAATACCTACAAAAAAAGTCTCTTGGAGCAAAATCCGAAACCCAACAGGAAGTCGGTTATTTTTAATTTTATGAGCAAATTTTGTGTCATTTTTGTCATTTCCATGCGTTGTATTTTAACGAACTCCTCCTAGAGATTAATTCAGATCAACACCAAAGTTGGTATGCCTAATCTAAAGGCCTTTGCAATGTTAAATTGCGAAGATTTTGAGTTTTCGTTAAAGGGCGTGTCCGTGGCGGCCTGGCGAATTTCGATGATTCGCCATGAAAAATGAAGTTGCTATAACTCAGACATACAATGTCCAATGTGCCCAAAACTTCACATGTTTGATGAGACTCCGAACCTGAACACATTGACATGCCCATATTCAGTTATAGTCATAGCGCCACCTATTGGCCACAGGAAGTGACATATTTTACACTGCGACCAACTACTCCTAGAAATTTTATGATATCAATGTCTTTTTTTGTGGTCAGTCTAATCTAAAGGCCTGTGCGATGTTAAGTTGTGAAGATCTTGAGTTTTCGTTAAGGGGCGTGTCCATGGCGCCGTGACAAAGTTCAAAGTCTCGCCATGGGAATAAAAGATGTTATAACTCAGGCATAAAATGTCCGATCTTCCCCAAACTTCACATGTTTGATAAAAGTCCTGACCTGAACAGATCTGAAGGCCAATATTTCATCGGGTGTGGCAAAATGGCTCGATAGCGCCACCTATACACTTTCAACGGAGTGCGCCTCGATCTATGTTTCACGTACATGTACAAAAATTGGTACACACATGTAACACACCAATACCTACAAAAAAGTATCTTGGTACGAAATCCTAATCCCAACAGGAAGTCGATTATTTTGAATTTTCCCTGCAAAATTGGTGTTGTTTTTATCATTTTCAGGGGTTGTACTTTAACAAACTCCTCCTAGAGATTTATTCAGATGAACACCAAACTTGGTCAGTGTAATCTAAAGCCCTTTGCGATGTTAAATTGCGAAGGACTTGAGGTTTCGTTAAAGGGTGTGTCCATGGCGGCCTGACAAATTTCGATGTTTCGCCATGAAAAAGGAAGTTGCTGTAACTCAGACATTCAATGTCCAATCTGCCCCAAACTTCACATGTTGGATAAGACTCTTGACCTGAACAGATCTACATGCCAATATTCAGTTATAGTCATTGCGCCACCTATTGGCAACAGGAAGTGAAATATTTTACACTGCGACAAACTACTCCTACAAATTTTATGACATCGATGTTATTTTTGTGGTCAGTCTAATCTAAAGACCTGTGTGATGTTTAGTTGTGAAGATCTTGAGTTTTCGTTAAAAGGCGTGTCCATGGTGCCGTGACGAAGTTCGATGTGTCGCCATGGGAATAAAAGATGTTATAACTCAGGCATAAAATGTCCGATCTTGCCCAAACTTCACATGTGTGATAAGGGTCCTGGCCTTAACAGATCTGAAGGCCAATATTCCATTGGGTGTGGCAAAATGGCTCGATAGCGCCACCTATACACTTTCAACTGAGTGCATATACACTTTCAATGGAGTGCGCCTCAAGCTATGTTTCACGTACATGTACAAAAATCGGTACACACATGTAACACACCAATATCTACGAAAAAGTCTTTTGGTACGAAATCCGAATCCAAACAGGAAGTCAGTTATTTAGAATGTTCTCTGCAAAATTGGTGTTGTTTTTGGCATTTTCAGGGGTTGTACTTTAACGAACTCCTCCTAGAGATTTATTCAGATCAACATCAAACTTGGTCAGTTAAATCTAAAGGCCTTTGCGAAGTTAAATTGGGAAGATCTTGAGATTTCGTTAAAGGGAGTGTCCATGGCAGCCTGACAAATTTTGATGTTTCGCCATGAAAAAGGAAGTTGCTGTAACTCAGACATACAATGTCCAATCTGCCCCAAACTTCACATGTTAGATAAGACTTCTGCCCTTAACATATCTACATGCCCATATTCAATTATAATCATAGTGCCACCTGCTGGCAACAGGAAGTGACATATTTTATGCTGAGACAAACTACTCCTAGAGATTTTTTGACATTAATGTATTTTTGTGGTCAGTCTAATCTAAAGGCCTGTGTAATGTTAAAATGTGGCAATCTTGAGTTTTTGTTAAAGAGCGTGTCCATGGCAAAAATGACAAAATTTGATTTGTCTCGCCACAGCAAGAGAAGTTGTTGTAACTCAGGCTTAAAATGTTTGATCTTCCCCAAACTTCACATGTTCGATAAGAGTGCAGCCCTGAACACATCTGAAGGCCAATATTCCATTATAATGATAGTGCCACCTGCTGGCAACAGAAAGATTGGCACATATATGGAATAAACTTTGATATATTCCACTTATATTTATGAGTTTAAATGCATATTTCTCACCGTTCACCTATTTAATAAAGCCACTCGCTGCCGGTGAGCCCGGGTGCGAGGGCCCGTTCATCGCTGCTTGCAGCTTTAATTATTATTATTATTCTTCTTCTCTAAGATGAATCGCATTTTTGAGAGCCTAAACATGCTCGAAAAGTCATGAAACTTAGCACACACCTCAGAACTGGCGAAAATTTACGTCTGATATGGGTTTCAGAAGTGGGTGTGGCAAAATGGCTCGACAGCGCCACCTATACACGTTCAACGGTGTGCGCCTCGAGCTACGTTTCACGTACATGTATGAAAATTGGTATACACATGTATCTCTCCAATACCTACAAAAAAGTCTCTTGGAGCAAAATCCGAAACCCAACAGGAAGTCGGTTATTTTTAATTTTATGAGCAAATTTTGTGTCATTTTTGTCATTTCCATGCGTTGTATTTTAACGAACTCCTCCTAGAGATTCATTCAGATCAACACCAAAGTTGGTATGCCTAATCTAAAGGCCTTTGCGATGTTAAATTGCGAAGATTTTGAGTTTTCGTTAAAGTGCGTGTCCATGGCGGCCTGACAAATTTTGATGTTTCGCCATGAAAAAGGAAGTTGCTGTAACTCAGACATACAATGTCCAATCTGCCCCAAACTTCACATGTTAGATAAGACTCCTGCCCTTAGCAGATCTACATGCCCATATTCAGTTATAGTCATAGCGCCACCTGCTGGCAACAGGAAGTGACATGTTTTACGCTGCGACAAACTACTTCTTGAAATTTTATGACATCAATGTTATATTTGTGGTCAGTCTAATCTAAAGACCTGTGTGATGTTTAGTTGTGAAGATCTTGAGTGTTCGTTAAAAGGCGTGTCCATGGCGCCGTGACGAAGTTCGATGTGTCGCCATGGGAATAAAAGATGTTATAACTCAGGCATAAAATGTCCGATCTTGCCCAAACTTCACATGTGTGATAAGGGACCTGGCCTGAACAGATCTGAAGGCCAATATTCCATTGGGTGTGGCAAAATGGCTCGATAGCGCCACCTATACACTTTCAACTGAGTGCATATACACTTTCAACGGACTGCGCCTCAAGCTATGTATCACGTACATGTACAAAAATCGGTACACACATGTAACACACCAATACCTACAAAAAAGTCTCTTAGTATGAAATCCGAATCCCAACAGGAAGTCGGTTATTTAGAATTTTCTCTGCAAAATTGGCGTTGTTTTTGCCATTTTCAGGGGTTGTACTTTAACAAACTCCTCCTAGAGATTTATTCAGATCAACACCAAACTTGGTCAGTTAAATCTAAAGGCGTTTGCGATGTTAAATTGCGAAGATCTTGAGGTTTCGTTAAAGGGCGTGTCCATGGCGGCCTGGCAAATTTCGATGTTTCGCCATGAAAAGGAAGTTGCTGTAACTCAGACATACAATGTCCAATTTGCCCCAAACTTCACATGTTATATAAGATTTCTGCCCTTAACAGATCTACATACCCATATTCAGTTATAGTCATAGTGCCACCTGCTGGCAACAGGAAGTGACATGTTTTACGCTGCGACAAACTACTCCTAGAAATCTTTTGACATTAATGTATTTTTTTGTGGTCAGTCTAATCTAAAGGCCTGTGCAATGTTAAATTGCGGAGATCTTCAGTTTTTGTTAAAGGGCGTGTCCATGGCGCCATGACAAAATTTGATGTCTCGCCAAAGCAAGAGAAGTTGTTGTAACTCAGGCATAAAATGTTCGATCTTCCCTAGACTTCGCATGTTCGATAAGAGTCCTGGCCTGAACACATCTGAAGGTCAATTTTCCACTATAATGATAGCGCCACCTGCTGGCAACAGAAAGATTGGCACATATATGGAATAAACATTGATATATTCCACTTATATTTATGAGTTTAAATGCATATTTCTCACCGTTCACCTATTTACTAAAGCCACTCGCTGCCGGTGAGCCCGGGTGCGAGGGCCCGTTCATCGCTGCTTGCAGCTTTAATTATTATTATTATTAGGGCCCGAGCACCGATGGTGTGAGGACCCTCTTGGAATTGCTCCGTTTATTATTATTATTATTATTAGGGCCCGAGCACCGATGGTGTGAGGACCCTCTTGGAATTGCTCCGTTTATTATTATTATTATTATTATTATTATTATTATTATTATTATTAGGGCCCGAGCACCGATGGTGTGAGGACCCTCTTGGAATTGCTCCGTTTATTATTAGGGCCCGAGCACCGATGGTGTGAGGACCCTCTTGGAATTGCTCCGTTTATTATTATTATTATTATTATTATTATTATTATTATTATTATTATTATTATTATTATTATTATTATTATTATTCTCTAAGATGAATCGCATTTTTGAGAGCCTAAACATGCTCGAAAAGTCATGAAACTTTGCACACACCTCAGAACTGGCGAAAATTTACGTCTGGTATGGGTTTCAGAAGTGGGTGTGGCAAAATGGCTCGACAGCGCCAACTATACACGTTTAACGGTGTGCGCCTCGAGTTACGTTTCACGTACATGTATGAAAATTGGTATACACATGTATCTCTCCAATGCCTACAAAAAAGTCTCTTGGAGCAAAATCCGAAACCCAACAGGAAGTCGGTTATTTTTAATTTTATGAGCAAATTTTGTGTCATTTTTGTCATTTCCATGCGTTGTATTTTAACGAACTCCTCCTAGAGATTAATTCAGATCAACACCAAAGTTGGTATGCCTAATCTAAAGGCCTTTGCGATGTTAAATTGCGAAGATTTTGAGTTTTCGTTAAAGGGCGTGTCCGTGGCGGCCTGGCGAATTTCGATGATTCGCCATGAAAAATGAAGTAGCTATAACTCAGACATACAATGTCCAATGTGTCCAAAACTTCACATGTTTAATAAGACTCCTGACCTGAACAGATTCACATGCCCATATTCAGTTATAGTCATAGCGCCACCTATAGGCAACAGGAAGTGACATATTTTACACTGCGACTAACTACTCCTAGAAATTTTATGACATCAATGTCTTTTTTGTGGTCAGTCTAATCTAAAGGCCTGTGCGATGTTAAATTGTGAAGATCTTGAGTTTTCGTTAAAAGGCGTGTCCATGGCGCCATGACGAAGTTCGATGTCTCGCCAAGGGAATAAAATATGTTATAACTCAGGCATAAAATGTCCGATCTTCCCCAAACTTCACATGTGTGATAAGAGTCCTGGCCTGACCACATCTGTAGGCCAATATTCCATCGGGTGTGGCAAAATGGCTCGATAGCGCCACCTATACACTTTCAACATAGCGCGCCTCGAGCTCCGTTTCAAGTACATGTACGAAAATCGGTACACACATGTAACACACCAGTAACTACAAAAAAGTCTCTTGGTACGAAATCCTAATCCCAACAGGAAGTCGGTTATTTTGACATTTCCCTGCAAATTTGGCGTTGTTTTTGCCATTTTCAGGGGTTGTACTTTAACGAACTCCTCCTAGAGATTTATTCGGATGAACACCAAACTTGGTCAGTGTAATCTAAAGCCATTTGCGATGTTAAATTGCGAAGGACTTGAGGTTTCGTTAAAGGGCGTGTCCATGGCGGCCTGGCAAATTTCGATGTTTCGCCATGAAAAAGGAAGTTGCTCTAACTCAGACATACAATGTCCAATCTGCCCCAAACTTCACATGTTGGATAAGACTCTTCACCTAAACAGATCTACATGCCAATATTCAGTTATAGTCATAGCGCCACCTATTGGCAACAGGAAGTGAAATATTTTACACTGCGACAAACTACTCCTAGAAATTTTATGACATCAATGTTATTTTTGTGGTCAGTCTAATCTAAAGACCTGTGTGATGTTTAGTTGTGAAGATCTTGAGTTTTCGTTAAAAGGCGTGTCCATGGCGCTGTGACGAAGTTTGATGTGTCGCCATGGGAATAAAAGATGTTATAACTCAGGCATAAAATGTCCGATCTTGCCCAAACTTCACATGTGTGATAAGGGTCCTGGCCTGAACAGATCTGAAGGCCAATATTCCATTGGGTGTGGCAAAATGGCTCGATAGCGCCACCTATACATTTTCAACAGAGTGCATATACACTTTTAACAGAGTGCGCCTCAAGCTATGTTTCACGTACATGTACAAAAATCGGTACATACATGTAACACACCAATATCTACGAAAAAGTCTCTTGGTACAAAATCCGAATCCAAACAGGAAGTAAGGTATTTAGAATTTTCTCTGCAAAATTGGTGTTGTTTTTGGCATTTTCAGGGGTTGTACTTTAACGAACTCCTCCTAGAGATTTATTCAGATCAACATCAAACTTGGTCAGTTAAATCTAAAGGCCTTTGCGAAGGTAAATTGGGAAGATCTTGAGGTTTCGTTAAAGGGAGTGTCCATGGCGGCCTGACAAATTGCGATGTTTCGCCATGAAAAAGGAAGTTGCTGTAACTCAGACATACAATGTCCAATCTGCCCCAAACTTTGAATGTTAGATAAGACTTCTGCCCTTAACAGATCTACATGCCCATATTCAATTATAGTCATAGCGCCACCTGCTGGCAACAGGAAGTAACATATTTTACGCTGAGACAAATTACTCCTAGAGATTTTTTGACATTAATGTATTTTTGTGGTCAGTCTAATCTAAAGGCCTGTGTACTGTTAAATTGTGGCAATCTTGAGTTTTTGTTAAAGAGCGTGTCCATGGCAAAAATGACAAAATGTGATGTCTCGCCACAGCAAGAGAAGTTGTTGTAACTCGGGCATAAAATGTTTGATCTTCCCCAAACTTCACATGTTCGATAAGAGTGCAGCCCTGAACACATCTGAAGGCCAATATTCCATTATAGTGATAGCGCCACCTGCTGGCAACAGGAAGATTTGCACATATATGGAAGAAACATTGATATATTCTACTTATATTTATGAGTTTAAACGCATATTTCTCACCGTTCACCTATTTACTAGAGCCACTCGCTGCCGGTGAACCCGGGTGCGAGGGCCCGTTCATCGCTGCTTGCAGCTTTAATTATTATTATTATTATTATTATTATTATTATTATTATTCTTCTCTGAGATGAATCGCATTTTTGAGAGCCTAAACATGCTCGAAAAGTCATGAAACTTTGCACACACCTCAGAACTGGCGAAAATTTACGTCTGATATGGGTTTCAGAAGTGGGTGTGGCAAAATGGATCGACAGCGCCACCTATACACGTTCAACGGTGTGCGCCTCGAGCTACGTTTCACGTACATGTATGAAAATTGGTATACACATGTATCTCTCCAATACCTACAAAAAAGTCTCTTGGAGCAAAATCCGAAACCCAACAGGAAGTCTGTTATTTTTAATTTTATGAGCAAATTTTGTGTCATTTTTGTCATTTCCATGCGTTGTATTTTAACGAACTCCTCCTAGAGATTAATTCAGATCAACACCAAAGTTGGTATGCCTAATCTAAAGGCCTTTGCGATGTTAAATTGCGAAGATTTTGAGTTTTCGTTAAAGGGCGTGTCCGTGGTGGCCTGGCGAATTTCGATGATTCGCCATGAAAAATGAAGTTGCTATAACTCAGACATACAATGTCCAATCTGCCCCAAACTTCACATGTTTGATGAGACTCCGAACCTGAACAGATTGACATGCCCATATTCAGTTATAGTCATAGCGCCACCTATTGGCAACAGGAAGTGACATATTTTACACTGCGACTAACTACTCCTAGAAATTTTATGACATCAATGTCTTTTTTGTGGTCAGTCTAATCTAAAGGCCTGTGCGATGTTAAGTTGTGAAGATCTTGAGTTTTCGTTAAGGGGCGTGTCCATGGCGCAGTGACAAAATTCAAAGTCTCGCCATGGGAATAAAAGATGTTATAACTCAGGCATAAAACGTCCGATCTTCCCCAAACTTCACATGTTTGATAAAAGTCCTGGCCTGAACAGATCTGAAGGCCAATATTCCATCGGGTGTGGCAAAATGGCTCGATAGCGCCACCTATACACTTTCAACGGAGTGCGCCTCGATCTATGTTTCACATACATGTACAAAAAATTGGTACACACATGTAACACACCAATACCTACAAAAAAGTATCTTGGTACGAAATCCTAATCCCAACAGGAAGTCGATTATTTTGAATTTTCCCTGCAAAATTGGTGTTGTTTTTGCCATTTTCAGGGGTTGTACTTTAACAAACTCCTCCTAGAGATTTATTCAGATGAATACCAAACTTGGTCAGTGTAATCTAAAGCCCTTTGCGATGTTAAATTGCGAAGGACTTGAGGTTTCGTTAAAGGGCGTGTCCATGGCGGCCTGACAAATTTTGATGTTTCGCCATGAAAAAGGAAGTTGATGTAACTCAGACATACAATGTCCAATCTGCCCCAAACTTCACATGTTATATAAGATTTCTGCCCTTAACAGATCTACATGCCCATATTCAGTTATAGTCATAGTGCCACCTGCTGGCAACAGGAAGTGACATGTTTTACGCTGCGACAAACTACTCCTAGAAATCTTTTGACATTAATGTATTTTTTTGTGGTCAGTCTAATCTAAAGGCCTGTGCAATGTTAAATTGCGGAGATCTTCAGTTTTTGTTAAAGGGCGTGTCCATGGCGCCATGACAAAATTTGATGTCTCGCCAAAGCAAGAGAAGTTGTTGTAACTCAGGCATAAAATGTTCGATCTTCCCCAGACTTCGCATGTTCGATAAGAGTCCTGGCCTGAACACATCTGAAGGCCAATTTTCCACTATAATGATAGCGCCACCTGCTGGCAACAGAAAGATTGGCACATATATGGAATAAACATTGATATATTCCACTTATATTTATGAGTTTAAATGCATATTTCTCACCGTTCACCTATTTACTAAAGCCACTCGCTGCCGGTGAGCCCGGGTGCGAGGGCCCGTTCATCGCTGCTTGCAGCTTTAATTATTATTATTATTAGGGCCCGAGCACCGATGGTGTGAGGACCCTCTTGGAATTGCTCCGTTTATTATTATTATTATTATTAGGGCCCGAGCACCGATGGTGTGAGGACCCTCTTGGAATTGCTCCGTTTATTATTATTATTATTATTATTATTATTATTATTATTAGGGCCCGAGCACCGATGGTGTGAGGACCCTCTTGGAATTGCTCCGTTTATTATTAGGGCCCGAGCACCGATGGTGTGAGGACCCTCTTGGAATTGCTCCGTTTATTATTATTATTATTATTATTATTATTATTATTCTCTAAGATGAATCGCATTTTTGAGAGCCTAAACATGCTCGAAAAGTCATGAAACTTTGCACACACCTCAGAACTGGCGAAAATTTACGTCTGGTATGGGTTTCAGAAGTGGGTGTGGCAAAATGGCTCGACAGCGCCACCTATACACGTTTAACGGTGTGCGCCTCGAGTTACGTTTCACGTACATGTATGAAAATTGGTATACACATGTATCTCTCCAATGCCTACAAAAAAGTCTCTTGGAGCAAAATCCGAAACCCAACAGGAAGTCGGTTATTTTTAATTTTATGAGCAAATTTTGTGTCATTTTTGTCATTTCCATGCGTTGTATTTTAACGAACTCCTCCTAGAGATTAATTCAGATCAACACCAAAGTTGGTATGCCTAATCTAAAGGCCTTTGCGATGTTAAATTGCGAAGATTTTGAGTTTTCGTTAAAGGGCGTGTCCGTGGCGGCCTGGCGAATTTCGATGATTCGCCATGAAAAATGAAGTAGCTATAACTCAGACATACAATGTCCAATGTGTCCAAAACTTCACATGTTTAATAAGACTCCTGACCTGAACAGATTCACATGCCCATATTCAGTTATAGTCATAGCGCCACCTATAGGCAACAGGAAGTGACATATTTTACACTGCGACTAACTACTCCTAGACATTTTATGACATCAATGTCTTTTTTGTGGTCAGTCTAATCTAAAGGCCTGTGCGATGTTAAATTGTGAAGATCTTGAGTTTTCGTTAAAAGGCGTGAAGGCATAAAATGTCCGATCTTCCCCAAACTTCACATGTGTGATAAGAGTCCTGGCCTGACCACATCTGTAGGCCAATATTCCATTGGCTGTGGCAAAATGGCTCGATAGCGCCACCTATACACTTTCAACTGAGTGCATATACACTTTCAACGGAGTGCGCCTCAAGCTATGTTTCACGTACATGTACAAAAATCGGTACACACATGTAACACACCAATATCTACGAAAAAGTCTCTTGGTACGAAATCCGAATCCAAACAGGAAGTCAGTTATTTAGAATGTTCTCTGCAAAATTGGTGTTGTTTTTGCCATTTTCAGGGGTTGTACTTTAACGAACTTCTCCTAGAGATTTATTCAGATCAACATCAATCTTGGTCAGTTAAATCTAAAGGCCTTTGCGAAGTTAAATTGGGAAGATCTTGAGATTTCGTTAAAGGGAGTGTCCATGGCGGCCTGACAAATTTTGATGTTTCGCCATGAAAAAGGAAGTTGCTGCAACTCAGACATACAATGTCCAATCTGCCCCAAACTTCGCATGTTAGATAAGACTTCTGCCCTTAACAGATCTACATGCCCATATTCAATTATAGTCATAGCGCCACCTGCTGGCAACAGGAAGTGACATATTTTACGCTGAGACAAACTACTCCTAGAGATATTTTGACATTAATGTATTTTTGTGGTCAGTCTAATCTAAAGGCCTGTGTAATGTTAAATTGTGGCAATCTTGAGTTTTTGTTAAAGAGCGTGTCCATGGCAAAAATGACAAAATTTGATGTCTCGCCACAGCAAGAGAAGTTGTTGTAACTCAGGCATAAAATGTTTGATCTTCCCCAAACTTCACATGTTCGATAAGAGTGCAGCCCTGAACACATCTGAAGGCCAATATTCCATTATAATGATAGCGCCACCTGCTGGCAACAGAAAGATTGGCACATATATGGAATAAACTTTGATATATTCCACTTATATTTATGAGTTTAAATGCATATTTCTCACCGTTCACCTATTTAATAAAGCCACTCGCTGCCGGTGAGCCCGGGTGCGAGGGCCCGTTCATCGCTGCTTGCAGCTTTAATTATTATTATTATTCTTCTTCTCTAAGATGAATCGCATTTTTGAGAGCCTAAACATGCTCGAAAAGTCATGAAACTTTGCACACACCTCAGAACTGGTGAAAATTTACGTCTGATATGGGTTTCAGAAGTGGGTGTGGCAAAATGGCTCGACAGCGCCACCTATACACGTTCAACGGTGTGCGCCTCGAGCTACGTTTCACGTACATGTATGAAAATTGGTATACACATGTATCTCTCCAATACCTACAAAAAAGTCTCTTGGATCAAAATCCGAAACCCAACAGGAAGTCGGTTATTTTTAATTTTATGAGCAAATTTTGTGTCATTTTTGTCATTTCCATGCGTTGTATTTTAACGAACTCCTCTTAGAGATTAATTCAGATCAACACCAAAGTTGGTATGCCTAATCTAAAGGCCTTTGCGATGTTAAATTGCGAAGATTTTGAGTTTTCGTTAAAGGGCGTGTCCGTGGCGGCCTGGCGAATTTCGATGATTCGCCATGAAAAATGAAGTTGCTATAACTCAGACATACAATGTCCAATCTGCCCCAAACTTCACATGTTTGATGAGACTCCAAACCTGAACAGATTGACATGACCATATTCAGTTATAGTCATAGCGCCACCTATAGGCAACAGGAAGTGACATATTTTACACTTCGACAGACTACTCCTAGAAATCTTTTGACATCAATGTCTTTTTTATAGTCAGTATAATCTAAAGGCCTGTGCAATGTTAAATTGTGAAGATCTTGAGTTTTCGTTAAGGGGCGTGTCCATGGCGCCGTGACAAAATTCAAAGTCTCGCCATGGGAATAAAAGATGTTATAACTCAGGCATAAAATGTCCGATCTTCCCCAAACTTCACATGTGTGATAAAAGTCCTGGCCTGAACAGATCTGAAGGCCAATATTCCATCGGGTGTGGCAAAATGGCTCGATAGCGCCACCTATACACTTTCAACGGAGTGCACCTCGAGCTATGTTTCACGTACATGTACAAAAATTGGTACACACATGTAACACACCAATACCTACAAAAAAGTCTCTTAGTACGAAATCCTAATCCCAACAGGAAGTCGGTTATTTTGAATTTTCCCTGCAAAATTGGTGTTGTTTTTGCCATTTTCAGGGGTTGTACTTTAACGAACTCCTCCTAGAGATTTATTCAGATGAACACCAAACTTGGTCAGTGTAATCTAAAGGCATTTGCGATGTTAAATTGCGAAGGACTTGAGGTTTCGTTGAAGGGCGTGTCCGTGGCGGCCTGGCGAATTTCGATGATTCGCCATGAAAAATGAAGTTGCTATAACTCAGACATACAATGTCCAATCTGCCCCAAACTTCACATGTTGGATAAGACTCTTGACCTGAACAGATCAACATGCCAATATTCAGTTATAGTCATAGCGCCACCTATTGGCAACAGGAAGTGAAATATTTTACACTGCGACAAACTACTCCTAGAAATTTTATGACATCAATGTTATTTTTGTGGTCAGTCTAATCTAAAGACCTGTGTGATGTTTATTTGTGAAGATCTTGAGTTTTCGTTAAAAGGCGTGTCCATGGCGCCGTGACGAAGTTCGATGTGTCGCCATGGGAATAAAAGATGTTATAACTCAGGCATAAAATGTCCGATCTTGCCCAAACTTCATATGTGTGATAAGGGTCCTGGCCTGAACAGATCTGAAGGCCAATATTCCATTGGGTGTGGCAAAATGGCTCGATAGCGCCACCTATACACTTTCAACTGAGTGCATATACACTTTCAACGGATTGCGCCTCAAGCTATGTTTCACGTACATGTACAAAAATCGGTACACACATGTAGCACACCAATATCTACGAAAAAGTATCTTGGTATGAAATCCGAATCCAAACAGGAAGTCAGTTATTTAGAATGTTTTCTGCAAAATTGGTGTTGTTTTTGGCATTTTCAGGGGCTGTACTTTAACAAACTCCTCCTAGAGATTTATTCAGATCAACATCAAACTTGGTCAGTTAAATCTAAAGGCCTTTGCGAAGTTAAATTGGGAAGATCTTGAGATTTCGTTAAAGGGCGTGTCCATGGCTGCCTGACCAATTTCGATGTTTCGCCATGAAAAAGGAAGTTGCTGTAACTCAGACATACAATGTCCAATCTGCCCCAAACTTTGAATGTTAGATAAGACTTCTGCCCTTAAAAGATCTACATGCCCATATTCAATTATAGTCATAGCGCCACCTGCTGGCAACAGGAAGTGACATATTTTAAACTACTCCTAGAGATTTTTTGACATTAATGTATTTTTGTGGTCAGTCTAATCTAAAGGCCTGTGTACTGTTAAATTGTGGCAATCTTGAGTTTTTGTTAAAGAGCGTGTCCATGGCAAAAATGACAAAATTTGATGTCTCGCCACAGCAAGAGAAGTTGTTGTAACTCGGGCATAAAATGTTTGATCTTCCCCAAACTTCATATGTTCGATAAGAGTGCTGCCCTGAACACATCTGAAGGCCAATATTCCATTATAGTGATAGCGCCACCTGCTGGCAACAGGAAGATTTGCACATATATGGAATAAACATTGATATATTCTACTTATATTTATGAGTTTAAACGCATATTTCTCACCGTTCACCTATTTACTAGAGCCACTCGCTGCCGGTGAGCCCGGGTGCGAGGGCCCGTTCATCGCTGCTTGCAGCTTTAATTAGGGCCCGAGCACCGATGGTGTGAGGACCCTCTTGGAATTGCTCCGTTTATTATTATTATTATTATTATTATTATTATTATTATTATTATTATTATTATTATTATTATTATTATTCTCTAAGATGAATCGCATTTTTGAGAGCCTAAACATGCTCGAAAAGTCATGAAACTTTGCACACACCTCAGAACTGGCGAAAATTTACGTCTGATATGGGTTTCAGAAGTGGGTGTGGCAAAATGGCTCGACAGCGCCACCTATACACGTTCAACGGTGTGCGCCTCGAGCTACGTTTCACGTACATGTATGAAAATTGGTACACACATGTATCTCTCCAATACCTACAAAAAAGTCTCTTGGAGCAAAATCCGAAACCCAGCAGGAAGTCGGTTATTTTTAATTTTATGAGCAAATTTTGTGTCATTTTTGTCATTTCCATGCGTTGTATTTTAACGAACTCCTCCTAGAGATTAATTCAGATCAACACCAAAGTTGGTATGCCTAATCTAAAGGCCTTTGCGATGTTAAATTGCGAAGATTTTGAGTTTTCGTTAAAGTGCGTGTCCGTGGCGGCCTGGCGAATTTCGATGATTCGCCATGAAAAATGAAGTTGCTATAACTCAGACATACAATGTCCAATCTGCCCCAAACTTCACATGTTTGATGAGACTCCGAACCTGAACAGATTGACATGCCCATATTCAGTTATAGTCATAGCGCCACCTATTGGCAACAGGAAGTGACATATTTTACACTTCGACTAACTACTCCTAGAAATTTTATGACATCAATGTCTTTTTTGTGGTCAGTCTAATCTAAAGGCCTGTGCGATGTTAAGTTGTGAAGATCTTGAGTTTTCGTTAAAAGGCGTGTCCATGGCGCCGTGACAAAATTCAAAGTCCCGCCATGGGAATAAAAGATGTTATAACTCAGGCATAAAATGTCCGATCTTCCCCAAAATTCACATGTTTGATAAAAGTCCTGGCCTGAACAGATCTGAAGGCCAATATTCCATCGGGTGTGGCAAAATGGCTCGATAGCGCCACCTATACACTTTCAACGGAGTGCGCCTCGATCTATGTTTCACGTACATGTACAAAAATTGGTACACACATGTAACACACCAATACCTACAAAAAAGTCTCTTGGTACGAAATCCTAATCCCAACAGGAAGTCGATTATTTTGAATTTTCCCTGCAAAATTGGTGTTGTTTTTGCCATTTTCAGGGGTTGTACTTTAACGAACTCCTCCTAGAGATTTATTCAAATGAACACCAAACTTGGTCAGTGTAATCTAAAGCCCTTTGCGATGTTAAATTGCGAAGGACTTGAGGTTTCGTTAAAGGGCGTGTCCATGGCGGCCTGACAAATTTCGATGTTTCGCCATGAAAAAGGAAGTTGCTGTAACTCAGACATACAATGTCCAATCTGCCCCAAACTTCACATGTTGGATAAGACTCTTGACCTGAACAGATCTACATGCCAATATTCAGTTATAGTCATAGCGCCACCTATTGGCAACAGGAAGTGAAATATTTTACACTGCGACAAACTACTCCTAGAAATTTTATGACATCGATGTTATTTTTGTGGTCAGTCTAATCTAAAGACCTGTGTGATGTTTAGTTGTGAAGATCTTGAGTTTTCGTTAAAAGGCGTGTCCATGGCGCCGTGACGAAGTTTGATGTGTCGCCATGGGAATAAAAGATGTTATAACTCAGGCATAAAATGTCCGATCTTGCCCAAACTTCACATGTGTGATAAGGGTCCTGGCCTGAACAGATCTGAAGGCCAATATTCCATTGGGTGTGGCAAAATGGCTCGATAGCGCCACCTATACACTTTCAACTGAGTGAATATACACTTTCAATGGAGTGCGCCTCAAGCTATGTTTCACGTACATGTACAAAAATCGGTACACACATGTAACACACCAATATCTACGAAAAAGTCTCTTGGTACGAAATCCGAATCCAAACAGGAAGTCAGTTATTTAGAATGTTATCTGCAAAATTGGTGTTGTTTTTGGCATTTTCAGGGGTTGTACTTTAACGAACTCCTCCTAGAGATTTATTCAGATCAACATCAAACTTGGTCAGTTAAATCTAAAGGCCTTTGCGAAGTTAAATTGGGAAGATCTTGAGATTTCGTTAAAGGGAGTGTCCATGGCGGCCTGACAAATTTTGATGTTTCGCCATGAAAAAGGAAGTTGCTGTAACTCAGACATACAATGTCCAATCTGCCCCAAACTTCGCATGTTAGATAAGACTTCTGCCCTTAACAGATCTACATGCCCATATTCAATTATAGTCATAGTGCCACCTGCTGGCAACAGGAAGTGACATATTTTACGCTGAGACAAACTACTCCTAGAGATATTTTGACATTAATGTATTTTTGTGGTCAGTCTAATCTAAAGGCCTGTGTAATGTTAAATTGTGGCAATCTTGAGTTTTTTTAAAGAGCGTGTCCATGGCAAAAATGACAAAATTTGATGTCTCGCCACAGCAAGACAAGTTGTTGTAACTCAGGCATAAAATGTTTGATCTTCCCCAATCTTCACATGTTCGATAAGAGTGCAGCCCTGAACACATCTGAAGGCCAATATTCCATTATAATGATAGCGCCACCTGCTGGCAACAGAAAGATTGGCACATATATGGAATAAACTTTGATATATTCCACTTATATTTATGAGTTTAAATGCATATTTCTCACCGTTCACCTATTTACTAAAGCCATTCGCTGCCGGTGAGCCCGGGTGCGAGGGCCCGTTCATCGCTGCTTGCAGCTTTAATTATTATTATTATTCTTCTTCTCTAAGATGAATCGCATTTTTGAGAGCCTAAACATGCTCGAAAAGTCATGAAACTTTGCACACACCTCAGAACTGGTGAAAATTTACATATGATATAGGTTTCAGAAGTGGGTGTGGCAAAATGGCTCGATAGCGCCACCTGTTAAATTTCAACGGAGTGCGCCTCGAGCTGTGTTTTCACGTACATTCATGAAAATCGGTACACACATGTAAAACACCATTACCTACGAAAAAGTCTCTTGGTACAAAATCCAAAACCCAACAGGAAGTAAGTTATTTTGAATTTCCTGTATGATTTTTGTGCAGTTTTTGCCGTTTCCATGCCTCGTACTTTAACGAACTCCTCCTACAGTTTTAATCGGATTATCTTCAAATTTGGTGAGGGTCATCATAAGACCTTTGTGACATTAAATTGCGAAGCTTTTGAGTTTTCGTCAAGGGGTGTGTCCCTTGCAGCCTGACAAAGTTTGATGTTTCGCCGTGAAACAGGAAGTTGCTTTAACTCAGGCAAGCAATGTCCGATCTGCCCCAAACTTCACACGTGTGATGGGTGTTCTGTCCTGAACAAACACCCATGACCAAATTCCGTTATAGTCATAGCGCCACCTGCTGGTAACAGGAAGTGGCATGGTTAACACAGTTATGGACTCCTTGCAAAATAATAAAAGGCATCAACAAGGGTTAAATAGGCTGGCAAAATTTTATAAGCATGCTAATACATGCTAGCAACAATTAGCTAAGTGCTAAAGCATCATATTATTGCAGTGAAACAGGAAGTTGCTGTAAATCAGGCAAGCAATGTCCAATCTGTCCCCAAACTTCACACGTGTGATGGGTGTTCTGTCCTGAACAAACACCCATGACCAAATTCAGTAATAGTCATAGCGCCACCTGCTGGTAACAGGAAGTTACATGGTTAACATTGTTATGGACTCCTAGGAACATATTAAAAAGTGTCAACAAGTGTTATAAAGGCTGGCAACATGCTAGAAACATACTAATACATGCTAGCAACACTTAGCTAAATGCTAAAGCATGCTAGTGATGCAGTGAAAAAGGAATTTGCTGTAACTAATGCAAACAATGTCCGATCTGCCTCAAACTTCAAACATTTGACAAGAGTCCTGTCCTGAACACATCAACATGCCCATATTTAATTATATTCATAGTGCCACCTGCTGGCAACAGGAAGCGGCACGTTTAACACTGTTATGGACTCCTTGCAAAATAATAAAAGGCATCAACAAGGGTTAAATCGGCTGGCAAAATTTTATAAGCATGCTTATACATGCTAGCAACATTTAGCTAAGTGCTAAAGCATGCTACTAATGCAGTGAAAAAGGAAGTTGCTGTAACTCAGGCAAGCAATGTCCGATCTGCCCCAAACTTCACACGTGTGATGGGTGTTCTGTCCTGAACAAACACCCATGACCAAATTCAGTTATAGTCATAGCGCCACCTGCTGGTAACAGGAAGTGACATGGTTAACACAGTTATGGACTCCTAGGAACATATTAAAAAGTGCCAACAAGTGTTAAATAAGCTGGCAACATGCTAGTAGCCTACTAATACATGCTAGCAACAATTAGCTAAGTGCTAAAGTATCACATTATTGCAGTGAAACAGGAAGTTGCTGTAAATCAGGTAAGCAATGTCCAATCTGTCCCCAAACTTCACACGTGTGATGGGTGTTCTGTCCCGAACAAACACCCATGACCAAATTCAGTAATAGTCATAGCGCCACCTGCTGGTAACAGGAAGTTACATGGTTAAAATTGTTATGGACTCCTAGGAACATATTAAAAAGTGTCAACAAGTGTTAAAAAGGCTGACAACATGCTAGAAACATACCAATACATGCTAGCAACACTTGGCTAAATTCTAAAGCATGCTAGTGATGCAGTGTAAAAGGAATTTGCTGTAACTAATGCAAGCAATGTCCGATCTGCCTCAAACTTCAAACGTTTGACAAGAGTCCTGTCCTGAACACATCAACATGCCCATATTTGATTATATTCATAGTGCCACCTGCTGGCAACAGGAAGTGGCATGTTTAACACTGTTATGGACTCCTTGCAAAATAATAAAAGGCATCAACAAGGGTTAAATAGGCTGGCAAAATTTTATAAGCATGCTAATACATGCTAGCAACATTTAGCTAAGTGCTAAAGCATGCTACTAATGCAGTGAAACAGGAAGTTGCTGTAACTCAGGCAAGCAATGTCCGATCTGCCCCAAACTTCAGACGTGTAATGGGTGTTCTGTCCTGAACAAACACCCATGACCAAATTCAGTTATAGTCATAGAGCCACCGGTTGGTAACAGGAAGTGACAAGGTTAACGCTGTTATGGACTCCTAGGAACAAATTAAAATGTGCCGAAAAGGGTTTAATATGCTGCCAACCTTCTAGAAGCATACTAAAACATGCTAGCAACACTTAGCTAAGTGTTAAAGCATGCTACTAATGCAGTGAAAAAGGAAGATGCTGTAACTCAGGCAAGCAATGTCCGATCTGCCCCAAACTTCACACGTTTGACAAGGTTCCTGTCATAAATAAATCAACATGCCCATATTCGGTTATAGTCATAGCGCCACCTGCTGGCAACAGGAAGTGTCATTTTTAACACTTTTATGCACTATTTGCAACAGTAAAATATGCCATTGTGTGCTAATCATGCTAGAAATATTTTCAAACATTCTAGCAACACTTATGTGCAAAACGATGCTATTAATACTTTAAAACAGGAAGTTGTTGTAACTCATGCATACAATTCCCCATCTTACCCAAACATCACATGTTTTATAAGAGTACTGGCTTGAACACAACTAAAGGCCAATATTCAATTCAAGTATAGCGCCGCCTGCTGTCAACAGGAAATGAATTATTTTGTACTAACTTAAACATGACTTGTCTGATCTGCCCGAAACTTTGCATGTTTGGTAAGAGTCCTGGCCTGAATAAATTTACATGTCAATATTCTGTTATAATCATAGCGCCACCTGTTGGCAGCAGGAAATGTGGCACAAATATTTACTATTTTATAAGCATATGGCCCAACGTTCACTGTTCCTCCTATGGGCACCGGGTGGTGGTGAGCCCGAGTGCGAGGGCCCTTTCATCGCTGCTTGCAGCTTTAATTTAATTTTAATTGCTCTTAGCATTTTTTTAAATTTAATTAATTACTTGTTTATCTGGAAATACCCTTTCTAATTTGAAATTTTAATTTAATTTGCAATTAATTTTTGGGTCTACCTGCTAGGCCTTCTTTTCCCTCTCTGCTATTTAATTTCTATATAAAATTTTCATAGATTTTCCCATTTGGATTAAGCCTGTTAGTGGCAAAACCCCAAAAGTAAAATTTGGATTTTCCAAATTAGAAGCACACCCACCAGAGATTCACAGTCGCTGAGAACTACACTCACCTGCCCATTACACACTCAACATCAACCAACACTTGACATTGCACCTCTACACCTCTGTTTGTCCTTGTTTTGTTTGGTTTTCTCCTCTTCAAGGTCTGTGTCAGTCTAGGTTCTAGATCTCCCTCAAAGTGGCAAAACATGTCTCGCAGAACAGACCCTGTTGGCCACTGGGAGGACCTCGAGACTTGGCTAAGTGTCAAAACAGACAGTCTCCTACCTAAGGCTGCTGAAACACTGAAACATCAGACAGCTAGAACTGGAGGCTCAGGAACAACGGGAAGAACCAGATGAAGTTTAACAAGGCACAGAGGTGGAGATCACCAGGCTAAAAGAGACACTAGTAGCTACTACAAAAGAAATTGAACAAGTCAAGGAAGACTACGCTGATCTCTCCAACAAGCTACAGTATTCGGAAGGGCTCCTGGAAAAGGCCAAGTCCGACTTCAGAGACAAGAACGGCAGAATTAAAGCCCTTGAAACTCACCTGGATGAGTCAAGAAAGGAGATCAGACACCTAACACGACAGCTGGACTACATCAAAGAGGAGTCAGTCAGTTTCAGAGAGGAACTCCGACATGCCTACGAGCTGCGTTCTAAACCTCCAAGGACACAACGGGCACCAGTCTCACCCCTGCCAAGCAGGCCCGGGTCCCCTGTTCCTGGACTGACACATGATAAAAAGGGGGAGGGGCAGTGCCGAAACACTCACCAGCTCCCTCTGAAGAACTTTACGTAACGACAAAGCTGAAAGAAATGGCTCCAGCCAGCCACAGATCATCACGTGGCTTGGACCTCAGGGACCTTGACAAACTCGCCAGGAACATTGGCAAGTTTACTCCAAATGGGCCAGGCAGTCAGGAGATCAAAGAATATCTGCAGGATGTCGACTTTCATCTGGAAATGAGATCCCGGTGTCACCGACAAAGATAGACTTTATTTGATCCGAGCAACATCCATCTCAGATGTTCGCAGTTTCCTGGACCGACAGCCGGCCCACATAAAGACTGATTACCACCTGCTCAGAGAAGCCCTCATCAAAGAGTTTGCTGACCCTGAGTCGGAACAAGGACTAGTGGCTGCCCTGGAGATGAAACAAGGTCGTCAGGAGCCTTCCCAATTGTTCTACAGCCGACTCAGACAAGCCTACTTCGGGACTCGCAATGAACAGAATATGGAGGAAGATGTAAATTTTTAAACCCTCTTCCTGAGGAATCTTCACCCCGGGGTAAGCCACCATCGTGGCGTCCTTGCATGTCCACGTACAATGAGTGCTCAACAACTGCGAGACTTGGCACACAAGACCTACGCTAAACAGAAGATGACTTCAGAAAAGATCAGCAAAACCACGGCAGTTCTCGACTTCAACACTCAAAGAGTGGAATGCATCCTCGTCCAACAGAGAACGGGACTCCCACACCGGTACACAACCTAAACAAAGGAACAACTGCTGGGGTGGACTGCATGGGCGACAATGCTCACCTGGACGTCACTGGGAAAACTCATGGGACCAAACAAGACCTCATGAGAGACATAGGGAAAGATCGTGGAACCAGCCAAGCTCATTTGGAAACTCAAGAGGAAAAAACTCATGGGAATTCAACGGAAACTCCAAGGGAATACGACAAACACACCCTGGAGCAACCAGCCCAGGGAATCGACGAAAAAACTCACAAAGATTCCTAGCTGACCGAGCTCAACCTGAATCCACACAAGAACAAAATACTTCACCATGCTTTGACTCCCAAGAGCTGATGAAGATTATGATGAAAGAGTTCTTCCTATGAAAGGAGGAAGACCGAAAGTGGGAAAAGAAAGAGAAACCAGATACAGCCTGACTAGCAGCCGGATGAGAAGACAGCGACCACCTGACCCAACAAACCACAGAGAACAGCACTCCTTCACCTCACTCTCAAAGAACTATAACTTACCCTAACTTCAGATGGACAAGAAATCCTACCTGAAAACCCAGCCACAGAGTTTGTCCCTAACTCAACACCTGATGCTCCAGATCATAGCAGAGTCCAACAAACACCTGCTGACGAAACCTCTCAAGTCCCTGAAAGTGCTGTCTTTTGAGAAAAGACCTCATTGAGAAAGGTATAGCAAGAAAGTTTTACCTCTCCATCATCATCGAACGCCACATCAAAGTCGAAGCCCTTCTCGACACGGGAGCCAACATCACTGTAATGTTGTCAAAACTCCTTGAAGAAGTCCAAGAAAGAACAAAGGGGTCTAATAGCACCCTCAAACTTCAAAGGTGTGAACTGAACCTCCAGGCATATTCCCACACGGGCCTAAAACTAAAACATGTGGCCCCAATTAACCTAACTGTGGGACCAATGAATCTCGTCCACGCAGTGTACGTTTCACCACTCAACACCTTTCCACTTCTCATTGGGTAAGACCTGCTTAATCGCTTACCGCCCTTCCAGTCGGTAAACCCCAATGAGTCACAGTGTCAAGCCATGGACACCGCCCCCCATTCACTGACTGACGATGCAAGGTGAAAGCCAAGAGCAAGCTCAACTCCAAGTAGCAAGAACCAAGACCTTTTCCTCTGCTCATTGCAAGCATCTGATTAGACTCAGGTGCCATAAACGTCCAAGACACACCAGTGTCTGATGCAGCACTAGCCCTGTGGTCTGAAAACTCAGCCATCAGCCTAAAGCTTTTCAAAACATTAAAGCAGAGACATCAGAGCCTACCACATGTCTCAAAGCACCGCTTCCCTCTCAGTCCAGGGTCAACAACCACGGCTACCTCAAAGACTGTCTGTGCTGTAGACCTACGCTGGAACAACAGACTCTTGAGTCACTACTTCCTTGTTGTCCCCAACCTACCTCATGACATCTACATAGGAGCAGACATCATGGTTCGTCTCAACGCCTGCATTGACACCGTGAACGACGTCATATGGGCTCCCCCGTCACACCAACTGACCACTTCAGTCAATCTCAAGAACCTTCGATCTGGCCAAACATCCCAGATGCATGCGCAATGATCAGTGAGCAAGAGGTCACAATACCTGCCTACAGCAAGAGTGTCAGCGTACACCTCAACATGCGACCTGGCCAAACTCTCAACAGTAAGCTAGGTTTCTTCCAACCTTCCAGAACCTGCCTAAGACTAGGACTGACCTTGGAAGCCACACCTCTCATGGAAGTATCATCTTGTGCTGTGTATGTGTTGATCAACAACTGTACGGCCAAGGACATCAACATTCCCAAAGCCAGTCACCTGGGATGGCTCATCAACCAAGCGTTCCATGACTTTGAGCTAACAGTACCTGTCATTGGCCCCATACCAGCCGAACTAATATCGGATGAATGCGACTACACCGTTAAATTCACAAAGCCCCATGAAGTCATTGCCATCACTTGTGTTCTGCCAGTGTCCAAAGAAAGCGTCTGTCGATCAGAACTAACAGACGACACACACCTCGCTGTCTATGCTGTCTCAACACAGTCTGTGACAGAATCACCTGAACAGGTGATCACTGAGGCCCAGAGTACCTCAAATGATTTAACAGAGGAACCCTACACCGGGTTCAATGCGCAAGTCCAACAAATCCTGAGTGAGGCGGATGCCCTCCACAGCGAAATGGATCGCCAAGGACTTCGAGAGGCTCTATGCAAATACAAGGACTCCTTCGCAAAGGATTCCCTGGACTGTGGCTTGACTGATATCCACACGGTGCACATCCCAACACATCCAAATGCACCACCCACATTTGTGCGGCAGTACAAAATTCCAATAGCGTCATACGAATCTGTCCAGGAGATAATTTACTCCATGTTGGAAAAGGGGGTCATCCGGCCTTGTAAAAGCACCTACTCTGCCCCAATATGGCCAGTCCTAAAGCCCAACGGCAAATGGCGGCCCACCATAGACTATCGCAAGTTGAACCAACAAGTTCCCTTATCGCGATGGCAAATGACTCAGTTGGACCAAGAGATTCCCAAAATTAAAGGCTCAACGATCCTGTCCACACTGGACGATGCTTCCGGATTTTGGACAATCCCTGTCCACCCTGATGACCAACACAAACTGGCATTCACTTTTGGCAATCGACAGTACACCTTCACACGGGGCCCTTTCGGCTATGCCAACTCACCAGCAGAATTTAACATCTTCCTAAACAAAGCATGCCCTGATGCCAGAGCCAGAGGTAACCTAGTTTACGTGTATGATGTCCTTATGAAAAGCTCAAATGTGGCAGACCACCTCAAAGAAATTGACCACGTACTGAACCAGCTGACAACAGCAGGAGCGAAAGTTGCCCTACACAAAGGACAGTGGTGTAAAACTAAGGTAAATTATGTGGGCTTGCTCATCGGACGTGATGGCATCGAACCACAGTCCAGACGTACGCAAGCTATCCAAAACATAAAGACACCCACTTACATCTCTGAGCTACGAAGCTTTCTTGGAGTGTGCAATTACTCATGACAGTTCATCGAGAACTATGCTGACATCGAAAAACCACTAACTTCCCTCCTGAAAAAGGATGAACCCTTTGCTTGGTTGGAAGCTTAGGACACAGCTATGAGCAAGCTCAAAGAATGCCTAGGCCTACCCCGACCCAGAAAAGGAATTCTATCTGGAATCTGGATTCTCCAATCATTGCCTCAGTGCAGGCCTCTACCAGCTCCATGACAAAGACAAATGAGTGGTCGCTTATGCCAGCAAAACATTGCTTCCACCAGAATGCAAATACTCAGACTGTGAAAAAGCATTGCTTTTCACTGTATGGGCCATTCAGCGTTTCTCCAACTACATTGGAGCGTAAAAGGTCATCATAGAAACATGTCACCAGCCAGTGACCTTCCTTAACAGCCAACAAATCAGGGATGGCGTGGTAACCAACGCACGCATAGCTACATGGCTAATGACGCTCCAAAAACGGGACGTCGAGGCAAGATATGCCCAAAACCACAAGTCACCTCTGGGCAATGGACTAGCAGCAGGCCAAAACTCAATTCAGTGGAACCCAAAGAACTGTCACAACCACAAGTGACAAACTACAGGTACTTCGAGGAGAATGTGTGTGAAGGCATGCCCACAGCATATGTCGATGGCTGTTCTTACAATCAACAGGGAAACTTGAAGGCTGGAGCTGGTGTGGTCTGGCTCAACAACGACCCTTGCCCACCACAACAATTCAAACTGGGCCCTCAATCATCACAATATTCAGAAATAGCAGCCATCCTCATCACACTACAACTTGCTGTATCCCACAACATCAGAGAACTCCTCATCTGTACCGACTCCAACTATGCCCGTCTAAGCTTCACATGCCATCTATCTGGATGGAAACAGAATGGATTCAAGACAACTAACAACAAGCCAAACATCAGGAACTCTTCCAAGCATGCGATACCATTGTCACCGACCATGACATGATCGTTTATTGGAAAAAGGTCCGAGGTCACTCACGTCAACCAGGACAAGACAAAGATCTCAATGACCAAACTGATGCCCTCGCCAAAGCAGGTGCATTACATGGAGAGTCCTGGACATTTTCTGCCCTCCCACCCACCCCATCAGTGGCGGCCATAACCCGCCACCAGCACGCCACTGGCACGCAAACCCCCACCTCCTCCCACATTGAACTCTCACATCAATTCACTGCTGATGATCTCCTCACCCTCCAAGCATTGGATCCAACATCCTACAAACCATCGCCACTCACATTTCTGACTCACTAACTCATCACATTTCCTCCTTCGACCTATCCAATTCATCCGATCTCCGCCAACTTCACTCAATCAAGCACATGCTGCATCTCAAAAACGGCATTCTCACATATGTCCCTGAGCCCCTAACTTCGCCAAAGCTCGTAGTTCTTCAGGGCCAAAGGGGGATGAAGCAAGACGTGGCGGAATATGTTAAAGGATGCTTGGTGTGTTGCCAGTTCCAACCGGCAAATCCAAACCACGAGCACCACTACAACGGAAGGGAATGACCTACCCATGGTCAGACCTCCAAATAGATTGGGTAGGACCCCTACCACGGTCAACACGAGGTAACAAATACTTCCTCACCGTGGTTTGCGAATTCACAAAGTGGGTAGAGTGTCTCCCAGCTCCTAATGACACAGCAGAAACAACAGCCTGCCTGTTAATGAACCACATCTTCTCAAGATTTGGACTGCCTTTAAGAGTCAACTCTGACCGAGGAACCCACTTCACTGCCGAAGTTATGCAGGAAGTATGGAAACTCCTGGGCATACAGGCCAGGCGTCATATAAGCCATCACCCAATTTCCTCAGGTCAGGTCGAACGAGTCAACAGGACGGTGGCAAGCATGTTGAAGAAGTATGTGTCCGCCAAGGATTGGGATGTCAAGCTTCCTCTGGTACTGATGGCCATCAGGGCCACCCCTGACCGGTCTACCGGAGTACCCCCGTTCAAAATGATGACAAGACGGCAAATGACACTACCGTTACACCTGCTGTACCAACCTGGTGACATGAACCTCGTCACCACCTACACCACTCACCAGTACCTGGAAGAGCTGCATCAGCACCTGAGAGCGACTTTCGCCTTTGCACAACAAAGCCTCCAACGAAGCACGGAAGGTCGAAAAGCCTACTATGACCAAAAGGCCAAACACCAGGAACTCTGTGTCGGCGACCGAGTGTGGTACTACAGCTTCGCCCAACCAAGGCATAATGCTCCTCATCGCCTGTCAAAGAAATTCCGACCTCACTGGAAAGGACCCTAAAAGATTGTAGACAAGCTCTCACCTGTTGCCTATCGGATCAAAATCAGACAAGGGCGCAGTGAGCCAGTCCTTCAATGGGTCCATTGAAACCAGATAAAGAGGCATCAGGGCTCCAACCGACAGGAAAAGCGGGAGATTGAACCAACTAACATAGACTAACAATCTATACCCCCTATACAACATGCACCGCTAGAACCAACTCCTAGTGGAGAGGAGTCGCTCCACACATGTGACACTCTGTTTACATTCTTAACCTCAGTCAGTGTCCTTGTGTCCCTCTTGGGTTTATTTTTTTTCCTTCTCTGTGTGTTTCTCCATTTCTTCCCTTACTATAACTTCCTTTCCTTTTCAGTCCCCTTCAGGAAATCCCTTAGATGATCCAGGTCCAGATAACAGGATTGACTCCTTTCACCCAAATTTTTTTTTCTTCTCTCCTTTTTACTAAATCATTGTGAAAAGCTGTCCACATCTAAATTAAGGCAACCTAAACCCAAATTGTTGGAAAACGATGGCTAGTTAACACCTCAGTGTGTACAGCTACCGTCATCTACGATCAATTATCTTGCCTAACCTAAACTTTATGGATCAATGTCACTAAGGGCTCGATCCTCCATATCAATGATCTAGCATTGTATCACCTCAACGACGAGTATTAGGCTGAACTCGAAGTCTCAATGTTCTTCAAACCGCATTCCTTCGTCCTTGATCCATAATTGGAAGAAAGGATCAGGGAGGAAGGAACACAACTGATTGATTTGACTCCCGAGGATACAGCCTTAGAAGCTATAGCTCGCTTTCCGCCCACTGGTGAGCCAATCGTTCGGTCTTGGTCTGTTGCTGACACAGCGCTTCGGATCTCTACTATCGTAGGATGTATTGTGACCTTGATACTAGCCTTTATCCTGCACAAGCAAGTGAACGCCGTACAAGAGTCTCAGTAAATGCACGTCTGGCGTCCTGAGAATTTTATTTTTTTTCGACATGTTACAACTGACCAGGAACCCGTATTGAAGAACCCAAACAACCTGATTGAGATTACGCCCATACAGCTTCGTCGAACCACTGACAATTAGATCGATTGAAAACCCAATTAGAACTAATCCTAAACAATGCACCTCTTAACCCATCTATCCCAAGTTACCCAAGTCCAGCACCAGAATTCAGCAAGTCATGGAGATGTTGTTTGTGTCTTGTGCGTGTGTGTGCCTGTTCTCTCTGTCTCTTGTTCTAGTGCCCGTCGATGTTCGCACCAGGAACATCACCACGCAAAAGGGGGACTGTAGGACCTCGGTGAACAGCCACGCCAATAACTGCAGAATCGGCTACTTCTGCCAAAGGAATTATAAAAGTCTACTTCCTCCCATCTGCGATCTGAACACAGTTAATGATTAGCTGAGGAAAAACAATACTCAAGATTGTCTGGACCCCTTTCCTGTCAAGGAAAGAAATGGCTATTTTTTTGCGACATTAAGTGAAGTGATAATGTGTTCATACAACAGAGAAAAGGTCTGTTGCGAAATGTCCCCGCTCATAAGGAAACTAATGGGACATCGACATCCTGAGTCCCTAAAAAGGAGCTGATTTAATTAACTCTTTTTACAAGATACAAGGACCCTGGGTATAACAGCATCACATGATCCCAACGTATGGAAACGCCACAGGAATCGTTAATAATTAGTGGACCTCAACACAAAAAACCAATACAGGATCATCTCATGAATCTGCTACCTGCTTGCTTGAAAATCTTTCTACGAACTGAACTTTTCAACAAACTATCTCAAAAGGACAACTATTTAGAAATCTGAAGGTTTAACTATATTCACAAATAATGTTTTGTGTCTTTGTTTGATGTGCTCAAGGTAATCGATGCAACTTTAACCAATGTTTTATGTATGTTTTTTTATAACTTTAACAGATAGTGCTATTAAATGTGTGTAAGATATGGAAAGTTTAGTATTGAATGAAAGCTCACGTTATTTACCTAAACTTGGAGCAAATGAAATTTCCAGATTCTGTATTGTGTGCATATTATGACACTTTATAAGGTATTAACCCAAAGATCCATTCCACATGACAATGCCACATGATGTTTAATCGAGAAACAGTACGGGGCGTGTATAAGCTCTGCAACAGCATCCCACTGGGAGATCGCATCGTGGGATGGACCAAATCTGCTTCGATAAAACCCCAATGCTTGAACTATTCTCTAGTCTAGTCTCCAAGCACGTCGTCTCTTGTCGAGGGTTGTGTCGTGTATCGTGTCGCTTAAATGCGGTGCGCTGCACTACGCTGCTCTTCCTTCTTGGCCATGGCTTGAACTACCTACACGCTGCTAGCATTCTTGCCATCCAGAACTCAAAACCACTCCATTGAAACTTTGTGACAGCAAAACCATGCTTGCTCGCTTGCTTACCCCTCTTTAACCCTGGCTCCTAGCCATCAGCGTGCTTGCAAGTCATAAAGAACTTCAACCTTCCGTGACAGAATCTCCAAAGCGCACGCTGCGCAAACGAGAGGACTCAGAAGAAACTTAGTCCACCGTCAAGGCAAGAGCTGTTGAATCTCTCAAAATCACTGGGCAGTCAACCAACCAATCAAGGCAAAGGGCATCCCCAGACGTCATCAACACAACCGCGAATCCCAGCCGGGATTCCCCTTTCAGCTCAACGCGAGTCAAGGAGACGAAACGACACCGCGGCCAGCAGCACAATCACAAGTAAAGGCAAATAAACCTCTATCTATTGCTGAAATAGTGCAAGGTCGTTATTAAGTTGTAAAGATAAACTAGGGCTCTGCTTTTATTGATTCTTGATACGCCTGTGAATTTGGTAGAGATTTTCTCATTTACTCACCTCATAAATCCATTGCAACTGTGTGTGTATGTGTATGTATGTTTGAGTGTGTGTTTTATTAGTTTTAGATCCATATAATCTATAGAATAGCTCAATAAATTCTTGTTTCATTTATAAAGAAGTATTGTCTTGTGTGGTGTATTTTAAGATTAAACTTGGCCCAGATCCTGTGCTACCTAGCCGGTAGCGTATAAATTATCTTTCTGTTTGTATTATCTTGTTCATGAAGTAAACTTAAACAGAATTTTAAGGATATACTGAATTTTAAGTTCGGTGGACGAACCGTTGATGAAGTATAAACTAAATCAATTTGGACTCAGTTCAGTTAAAGCAATTCGAATCTTTAGATTTGATTCTTCTCAAAATAAATCAGCTAATATTTCCTTACAATTAATTATAAAGAACGTCGCTATATTTGTGTTAATACGGACACATGTGTGTTTTCCAATTCAGCTGCACGTGGTAAACCATTGGACTTTGATCTTAAAACAGACTGCAACTACTGTTTTGGGAAAATCATTGGAAAAAAAATTGCCCGGTGTTATTGGAGCGTAATAGGGGGAAGGTTGATGGAGGAAAAGTTGGCCTCTGCGCCTCATTTGTTCCTGCTGTGTACTCAGGGAGTAAAGCTAAGAAAATTCCAGTAAAGAAATTGGATCGTGTACAGTGTCAATTGATAAAGGTTTGAGATGTACAATGTGATGAGCTTGAATTTCCTGTATCTAGTACAACAGATTATGCACAGTTTGTCACAGAGGGTTTTGTGGCATTGGTTGGAGACGCACATCGCGTTCCAGTGAAAATTCTGCATGATATGGCTGCATCAGAAAGTTTTATTTGTCAACCTGTCTTGCCTTTTTAGTCAGATTCTGATACCCAAAGTTGTGTGTTAATACAGGGAATTGGTCTCCAGTCATTTCCAGTGCCGCTGCACAAAATTCAGATGTTTTCTGGCTTTGTGAGAGGATAAGTAACCATTGTGGTGCGTCCTTTACCTATAGAGGGAATTGATTTGATTGTGGGTAATAACTTTGCTCATGACCGTGTTTTTCCTGATCAGGTTTCACCACCTCCAGTGGTTAAGACTGGAGCTTATTTATTGGATGAGTCAGATAGGTGTCAAAAAGATTTTCCAGAGGTTTTTACGGCATGCGCTGTGACGTGCGCTATGGCGAATAAGCAGGATGCCAACTCGTCTGATGTATCTAAGCACATGTCTGCTTGGGATTTATTCCGCAGTTACCAGTACCCTTGTGTCGATCTGACATTGCTGAGGCTCAAAAGGTTGATCAGAGCTTACAGAAATATTTTGACTTGACTGCAGATGAAAATGTAGATCGCTGTTATTTTGTGAAGGATGGTTTGTTGCTAAGAAGGTGGTCACCCACGGTGGGAACTGATGTGAGAGATCAGATTTTGCAGGTGGTGATGCCTGAAAAGTTTCGTGGGGCTCATGGGGAAACAGCGGGTCATTTTGGGGTAAAAAAAACCATACAATCAATTGTTAAAAAATTGCTACTGGCCACGGATAAAGAGGGACGTTGCACGGTTTGTTCAAACTTGTCATGTCTGTCATATGGCAGGTAAGCAAAAAGCTATCATTAAGCCCACGACTTTACAGCTCATTCCGTCTGTTAGTAAGCCTTTCGAGCATTTGGTTATTGATTGTGTGGGCCCCTTACCCCAGTCAAAATCAGGCTGTGTTTATTTGTTTACCATCATGTGCCAGGTGACTCGCTATCCTGCTGTGTATGCTTTAAGGGCCATTACTAATTGTAATTGTAATTACATTACAAGGGCTGTGGTGAAAGCATTGTCGCAGATTATTTCAATATCTGGTCTTCCCAGAATCATTCAAAGTGATCAGGGTTCTACTTTTACATCAAAAAGATTTGCAGCAGCCCTGAAACAGCTGCGTACCCAGCACAACTTAAGTAGCACTTATAATGCGCAAAGTCAAGGGGTTTTGGAGTGGTTCCACACTACTCTTAAGTCTCTATTGCGTGCATACTGCATAGAGATGAAACAGGAGTGGGAGGATGGTCTGCCATTGCTATTGTTGGCCGCTATATCGGTTGTACAAGAAAGCACAGGTTTTAGTGCCAATTATTTGGTATTTGGTCACAAGGTTCGTACCCCATTGTCGGTGTTGTCAAGTGATCTGGATTCATCTGAACCACCCAAGAGTTTGTCCAGTTATGTGTATGGTTTCCGCCGCAGGTTACTTTTAGCATGTAAAATGGCAACTGAAAATTTGACTGATGCCCAAAGAAAAATGAAGTGAAATTATGACCGTAAAGCAGAAGCTCGTGTCTTCAGCCCAGGGGATCAGGTAGTGGCATTGTTGCCTATACCTGGTTCTCCCATTGGTGCAAAGTATTCAGGGCCTTACAGTGTGGTTCGTCAAGTGTCAGAGACCAATTATGTGGTTGCTATGCCTGATCGTAGGCGGGCGACACAGTTATTCCATATCAATTTATCAAAGCCGTATTATGCATCGTCACAGTCACTTAGTTGTAACGGTGAATCGTCTTTATCGATCGTGTCCAGCACGTCTGTAGCTTCTCCAGATTTAGAGGATGATGTGCAGGGCCCTGACGATTCCATGTTGCATGCTCGTCTAAATAATTCAGAGACGTTGGCCAAATTGGAGGGAGTTTTAGGTCATTTGGATTTGCAACAACAAGCAGAATTGAAAGCTTTAATCTGTGAATTTTCTTGTCTGTTTTCAGATACTCCAACCTGCACAACTTTAATTGAACATGACATAGAAGTCAGTGATGCAAAGCCAATCCGTCAAAGGTTTTATTGTACTGGTCCTGATAAGCGTAAAAGTCTGGATGATCGTGTCCAATATCTTCTGTAAAATGGTCTTGCAGTACAGTTGTATTATAGCTGGGCTTCGCCCTGCTTGTTAGTTAAAAAACCTGATCATACGTACAGATTTTGCACGGATTACAGAAAAGTAAATTGTGTAACAAAACCAGACTCGTATCCACTGCCTAGGATAGAATATTGTATGGATCAAGTCGGTGCGGCTCGTTATGTGAGCAAATTGTGACTTGTTAAAAGGCTATTACCAGGTTCCTCTTACTCCTAGGGCACAAGAGATCTCTGCCTTTACGAGAATAGCTTTTGGGTTGTGCAACGCCCCCTCCAGTTTCCAGCGGCTCATGAATCGAGTCGTTGCAGGACTGGAGGGGTGCGCTGTGTATAGTGATGATGGGGTCTGTTATTCAGACAATTGGACAGTCCACCTTGCCCGTATATGTTCATTATTTGAGCGCTTTGCGGTTGCAAACCTCACTGTGAACTTGCAGGCTACAGTGGTGTATCTGGGAAAGGTGGTCGGACAGGGGAATGTTCAGCCAGTGAGAGCGAAGGTCTTGGCCATTTAAAAATTTCTACATCCGGCTACTAAGAAAGAATTGATGCGCTTCCTTGGTATGATAGGGTATTACAGGAATTTTTGCTGTAATTTTTCATCTGTTGTTGCCCCACTAACTAACCCGTTGAATAGATTGGTTAAATTTAATTGGACTGCAGACTGCCAACATGCATTTTAAAACACCAAGTCTCTCCTGAGTTCTGCACCTGTCCTGGCTGCTCCTAGGCTGGAGGAGCCCTTCCAGCTGCAAGAAGATGCCAGCCAGGTAGAGGCAGGTGCCGTTCTTCTTACATTTACATTTACATTTAATATTTTAGCAGACGCTTTTATCCAAAGCGACTTACAAATGAGAACAATAGAAGCACTCAGGTCAACAAGAGAACAACAACAGTATACAAGTGCCATGACAAGTCTCAGTTAGTCTAGTACAGAACGCATAGCCAGGGTTTATTTTATTTATTTATTTATTTTAAATGAAAAGACAAGAAAATAAGGAAAAGTGCTAGTATTAGTAGGTTAAGTGCTGGCGAAAAAGATGAGTCTTTAGATGTTACTTGAAACTGAGTAAAACCTCAGCTGTACGAATTGTGATTGGGAGGTCATTCCACCAGCTGGGCACAGTCCAGGAAAAGGTCAGTGAGAGTGATTTTGAAGTTCTTTGGGATGGCACCACAAGGCGTCGTTCACTTGCAGAGCTCAAACTTCAAGAGGGCACATAAGATTTAACCAGTGAGTTAAGGTATGTTGGTGCCGTGCCAGTGGTTGTCTTGTAGGCAAGCATCAGTACCTTGAATTTGATGCGAGCGGCTACTGGTAGCCAATGTAACCTGTTGAGGAGAAGAGTAATGTGAGCTTTTTTTGGCTCATTGAAGACAACCCTCTGTGTTGCATTCTGGATCAATTGCAGAGGCTTGAAAGTACATGCAGGAAGGCCCACCAGGAGAGCATTACAATAGTCCAGTCTGGAGAGAACAAGAGCTTGGACACGAAGTTGGGTGGCTTGCTCTGACAGGAAGGGTCTAATCTTCCTAATGTTGTATAAGGCAAATCTACAGGACCGGGTCATTGTAGCAATGTGGTCTGTGAAGCTTAACTGATGATCCATCACAACTCCTGGGTTTCTGGCTGTCCTCGAAGGAGTAATGGTTGACAAACCCAGCTGTATAGAGAAGTTAGGATGAAGAAATGAGTTAGCTGGAATCACCAGGAGTTCTGTCTTCGTAAGGTTAAGCTGAAGGTGATGATTATTCTTCCAGCTAGAAATGTCACTCAGACAGGCTGAAATGCGAGCAGCTACCGTCGGGTCATCTGGTTGGAATGAGTAGTAGAGTTGGGTGTCATCAGCGTAGCAGTGATAATAAAAGCCATGCTTCTGAATGACAGATCGTAATGACGTCATGTAGATGGAGAAGAGAAGTGGTCCAAGTACTGAGCTTTGAGGAACCCAAGTAGCAAGGTGTTGTGACTTAGAAACATCACCCCTCCAAGACACACTGAAGGATCTGTCAGAGAGGTAGGACTTAACCCACAGGATTGCGGTTCCAGAGATGCCCATCTTTCTGAGGGTGGACAGGAGAATCTGGTGATTAACAGTGTCAAACGCAGCAGACAGGTCAAGTAAGATGAGTACTGAGGATTTTGAAGCTGCTCTTGCTAGTAGCAGGGCTTCAGTAACCGAGAGCAGAGCAGTCTCAGTTGTGTGGCCACTTTTGAAGCCAGATTGGTTGCTGTCCAGGAGGTTGTTCTGTACAAGGAACATAGAAAGCTGGTTAAACACAGCTCGCTCAAGTCTTTGCAATGAATGGAAGTCTTTGCAATGAATGGAAGAAAGGATACCGGTCTGTAGTTTTCAAGAAGCGCTGGATTTAGAGATGGTTTATTGAGCAGTGGGCTTACCCGAGCCTGCTTGAATGCTGAGGGAAATGTTCCAGAGTGAAGAGAGGAGTTGATAACGTGAGTAAGCGAAGGTATGACTGAAGAAGAGATCGCTTGAAGGAGGTGAGTGGGGATCGGATCAAGTGGACAAGTAGTAGGATGATTGGACAGGAGAAGTTTGGAAACGTCCATCTCTGAGAGTGGGGAGAAGGAGTAGAAAGAGTGTGCATCGGTCATTGTGAAGTTGTCCTCAGTCTGCGGTGTGGAGAATTGGTCACTGATGGTTCTTGTCTTATTTGTGAAGAAAACTGCAAAGTCATCCACTGTAAGATGGAGGAGGTGGTGGAGGCGGATTAAGAAGGAGGAGAAAGTCTTGAAGAGTGTCAGAGCGTCACAACAGCTGTTAATTTTGTTGTGGTAGTAGGATGTTTTAGACGTGAAGACATTTGCAGAGAAGGAAGAGAGGAGAGACTGATGCACACTAAGGTTGGTAGAGTTTCTTGATTTCTGCCATTTCCTCTCTGCAGCCCTGAATTTAGAGTGATGTTCATGGAGAACCTCGAACAGCCAGGGGGCAGATGGGGCAGTGCGTGCTGGTCTAGACAACAGTGGGCAAAAGTTGTCCAAGCAAGATTTTAAAGTGGAGCAGAGTGTCCGTAGCGCTGTTCGTGGCCAGAGCTGAAAACTGAGAGAGTGCAGGAAGCGAGGATGAAACCACAGAAGATAGGCGAGATGGAGAGAGTGAGCGTAGGTTCCGTCGAAAGGTGATCTGCATTGGAGTGTGTGCTGCTTCAGGAGTAAGTGCTAGGTTAGCAGTAATGAGGAAGTGGTCTGAGGTGTGTAGTGGAGCAACTGAAGAGTTGTCCACAGAGCAACAGCGCATGTAGATGAGGTCCAGTTGGATGCCTGATTTGTGAGTCACTGTAGTAGACACTCACTTGAGATCAAATGAGGTGAGCAGAGTTTTGAAGTCAGCAGCCTGGGGTTTATCTAGGTGGATGTTAAAGTCACAAAGCAGTACCAGAGGAGTACCATCTTCAGGAAAGTTTGATACACATCCAAAGTTTGCACATCCAACTCCTCCAAGAAGTTTCCCAATTGATCTAGGGGACGATAAATGACCACAAAGTGGATTTTAACTGGGTGGGTTACAGTAATGGCATGTGATTCAAATGAACCATTACCTGTAGGTGATGGCAGAAGATCAAATTTCCATTCTTTTGATATAAGGAGACCAGTACCTCCACCCCTCCCAATGGTACGAGGAGTGTGGGAACAAGTGAAATTATTGGAGAGGTCTGCGGGAGTGGCAGTGTCTTCAGGTTTGATCCAAGTCTCAGTCAGTGCCATGAGGTTGAGACCGGAATGAGTCGCAATAGAAGAAATGAAGTCTGCTTTGTTAACTGCAGACTGGCAGTTCCAGAGACCAACTGGAATAGTAAGCGTAGTAGTAGAGGTCAGGGGGACAGGCCGTAGGTTTGTTAGACAGGCCTTCATGCGATGTACGTAGCGTTCTCTTCAAGTGTTAGTAGTGATAGTAGAGATCTGAAAGCACATAGTGACTACAAGTGTAAGACATATTTTAGAACAAGCTATACAAAAAGTGAAGAAAGGGGGGGGGGCAATTCTCAAGGGCCCTGTCGGTGTCCTTGCTTGGTGGAGTCACGCAGGTAGAGTCGATGGTCTTTACACTCGTCGGTCTTCACACGAGGGCTGCTGCGACCGCTGCCGCGGTGAAATCTACCGCTTTTGTATTTGCCTGATTACCTGTGATTGAAGTCAGCTGGCCACGCCTCACTATTTGGCAGATCGAAACTGGGCAGTCCTAATATATAAATAAATAATAGGCAAACGCTAAACCAAGTGCCACTTTCAGCACATATTTACCAGAGTAAGATACACACAAATTAAACCAAAAACTTTCCTAGCAATGACGATCACACAGTAGTCTAATGAGAAAACGAGACAAAACACTTACAAGCTGCTGTCCTTCTCTGTTGCTCGGCTGTTTCTTTAGACAAGTGCTTTCAAAAATAGCTCATTAAGTACTTTCACTGGCTTTGGTCACGCCACACTATTTAGCAGATCAAAACTGGGCAGCGATAGCAAATGCTAAACCAAGCGCCACTTTCAGCACGTATTTACCAGGGTATACCAGGCGTGGCGTTATGTGGGTTGGGGGGTGAGTTTGGTCATTTCCAGTGGTGGCTGTTGTATCAACATTAGTCTTTCGGGGTAGCTGGTTAAAAAAGGTAACGGATTTAGTAAATTATTGTCTTTTGGGTGTAGTTTGTTATTGGATTTGTTTTTGTTCTTAGTATTGATTATGGGAAATGGTGTAATGAGTTGAATGTAGTTTTACAGAGTCCCATACGGGTCTCTGTTTTGTGGGGGGAGTGATGTAACGCTTGGATTTGTTGTGCTGGGTGTGCTCACTCCACCATGGACAGAATATGTTTGGGCCATCTCTCTCCCCCCAGTCTGAAGGGGGAGCTGTCTGTTTTCGGTTTATCTGACTCCTGCTGAAGCAGAAAGAACATTCTCTCGGGACTGCACTCCTCTGGCTTCACCTTGTCCCTCTGGCTCTGTCAGACTCCTTCATGCCCTCTGCTCCACCTCAGTCCTCTGTCGCGCTGGCTCCACCGTGGCCTACCCGATCCACATCTTCGCAGGCACCATCAATTCCGCCTAGGACTTCCGGATCCTCCCTGTCACACTGGCTCTTTGGCTCTCCATCTCCACCTCGGGCTCCTCCTCCACATGCCCTACCTCTGTTGGTTGGCCCCCTGGAGTTGGCAGACATTACTCCTCCATTTCTCCTCCCACCGTCGGCTCCACCTTGGGCTATCATGGCTGTGGCCTGGGTCCAGCTGGACTCCTCCTGCTCCAGATCCCTCCGGTCTCCTCCCTCCATTGTCTCCTAACTGGATTCTTCCTCTGTGGTCTCTGTCTGCTGGCCCCATCCTGGGAGTCCGTCCTCCACCGGAACCTCCTCCAAAATTTTCTTGTGTCTTCCTCCTGTACTTGTGTCTTCCTCCTGTGTTCCATGTTGGATTTATCCCTGTGTTGGATTAATAAAGACTCTCTTGATCATTCTCGACTCTGTGTTCCTTCTGGCAGCGTAGCGTGACACACTGTGCGTGCAGAGGCTCTCACACCAACCTGCTGCCATTCCTGAGCAAGCTCTGCACTGGTGGTGACACGATTCCATAGCTGACTCCTCAGGTGGAAATGGTTCTGGCGCTTGCTGGACACTCTGGGACGTCCTGAAGACTTCTTCACTGCAGTCAAACCTCTCTCCTTTAAGTTCTTGATCATCCGGTAAATGGTTCTTTCATGTGCAATATTCTTTGTAGCAATTTCCTTGCATGTGAGGCCATTTTGATGCAAAGCGTTTATGGCTGCACGTGTTTCTTTGGAGGTAACCATTGCTAACAAGAATACAATGACTGGGAGTGCTTCTTCCCTCCTTTAACAGCGACAAGTCTGCTCTTACAATCTAATTAGTATGATAATGATTAACCTGACCAGTACTCATTCAGACTTTAACATGTAGTGCTGATTTGATTAGTCAATTAATGTTAGCATGGCTTTTTTGCCAATGAAGCTTTTAGAAATTATTTAAAATGCATCTGATCACTTTACACAATAATCTAGAAACAATATGAATGAACACCAAAACATCCACACTTTGCAAAACATAAAATTTATTTCACTGCAAAAACTTTTGGCAATCTCTGTAGACTGAAAATTAGCACATCATGGGAATCTGGAGCCAGGCAGAAACTCAGTTCATTTGCAACAGTGAGGACAATAAGAAAGAATGAATGAATAACAGAGGAGGGAAAAGGTTCCCTATTTACTTTAGGAAATAATATTTTTATTTAACAACGGTAATAAGGATTGAGACTATTTCCTGCTTTAATTAAATTAATTAATTAATGTTGTTATTATTATTATTATTGCAACCTCTAGCCAATGTTTATTCATTTTAAAGGGCAGATGGTTTGGAGATTAATTGTTTGAAATACCAGAACAGGATGCAATTTAACAAATTAACTTCCTAATCTGGGATGCCAAGACCTCATTTAAAAGTCGGTGTAGAGAGTCTGTTAACACTGACTTTAGATGCCACATTAACCTTTGCTATTTTGGATTTTAAAGCCATCCCTGTTGAGCTTTCTTTCTTTCTTTCTTTCTTTCTTTCTTTCTTTCAGTTTGTGATGGAACCCATTCAGAAATTTGGTAGACGACCAAGATGTTAAATGTGAAAAGTAATATTCAACATATTAAACTGTTGTATGAACTACTAATTTATGTAAAACATTAAATTATTGAATTATTTTTAATGAGCAAATACTGGTAATGAAATACAATGATTGTACTAATGAGTATATATTTACAATCACTGTTTACAAAAAAAAAAAAAAAACCTTTGCACTGATATATGAGCAGCAACATTGACCTGAATACAATACTGGGATATATTGATCTGATATAAAATATATGGTTACACTTTATTTTAATGTGCCCTTGTTACAGTGTAATTACTGTACTGTACTGTAAAGTACTGAGCAATATTATTTAACAAAATGTACTTATATGGTTTGGGTTAGGATTAGGGTTTGGATTTGGTTTACTTGCATAATTATGCATAATTTATTGTTATTATAATAGTAAGTACATGTAACATGTAACAAGGACGCCATTAAAATAAAGTGTTGCCAGATATGTATGATAAAGGTATTTACAGTATATACACTCGTTTCACTTCATCTAAAGTGTCCTTGTTGCGTGTTACATATGCTTAGTAAAAACAATAAATTATGCAGAATCACATGTAAGTAACTTTAAACCAATTAAATATATAATTACACTGCAAAAAAGGCACCATAAAAATGCACAACAGTGATCGCAAAACATTGCACTACTCTCACATCTCTCTTCTCTGTCCCATAGTCACCAATGATGTTTACACTGTAACCACTAATAAACAAACAGGGCTGGGAACAGGTGCAAACCCTCATAAAAAGTCAACAGAAGCAGGGAAGATATCAGGGGTGGTTACACCTTAGGTTTTCATTTGTAATTACTAGTAAAGTGGAATAAATTGAATAAATTCATGCAGCCCACAGTGCACACAGACACACACACAAGTTTTATCTAAATAACATTTTCACTCATGACCAGAGAGGGTGAGGATAGATAGGCTCTTATCTCTCTTTGCTCTGTATAATTTATGCATAATATATTGTTATTATAATAGTAAGTACATGTAACGTGTAACAAAGGACACCCTTAAAATAAAGTGTTACCAAATATGTATGATAAAAGCATTTACAGTATATACACTCTTGTTACACTTCATTTTAAAGTGTCCTTGTTGTTACATATGCTTACTACAGTAAAAACCATAAATTACGTATAATCACATCCAGATAACTTTAAACCAAACCCTCATCCCAATCCTAACCATATGGTAAATGTAGTTAATTCAGTACTTAAATGTATAATTACACTGCAACAAAGACACCATAAAATAAAGTGTTTAATAAACACTTTATAACTGTACATTCTTTGAACTGATCTGATATTCCATATACTCATTTGTAGAATATGCTGCCTGAGGCATTCTGTTTCTCTAGCCTTTTAAGGGAACATCCCCAAAAACTGTGCCCTCCACTACTGCCGGCAAGGATGCCTCACATAAAAATAATAATAAAAAAATGATAAAATAAATTTATAAATAAAAAAATTAAAAATAAAATATTTTGTCCTCCACAGGCAGGAGGAAGTTACTGCAGCACCTGAGTACTAACGCACAACAGTGCTCACAAAACATACTCTCACTACTCTCATCTCTCTTGTGTGTACTCTATCCCATAGTCACCAATGATGTTTACATTGTAACCACTAACAAACAAACAGGGCTGGGAACAGGTTCCAGCCTGAGTACACACACACACACACACACACAGACACATATACAGTATATATTAGGGGTGGCACAGTCGCTGAAAAAAACCTGTACCGTTCGGTTCACCACACACGGTTCGGCACCAGGGATGGAAATTAGCACCCGCCACCAGCCAAATGCGGGTAATTTTGTGTTGTGGCGGGTAAACTCGGCAACCGTGGCAGGTAAATAAAAATAGCATACTGTTTCACCCGGCCGGTGGACAAAAAAAAGTTAATTTCCATCCCTGGTGTGTGTAAAACACGCAATATCATCTGTGTAATATCATCTGAAGCAGCTCCGTGGAGAAAGGCGGTGTAAACCGGGCTCAAAACTGCGGCGTTGTTCCCAGTACAGTGTTTGCAGCTGAAGTTAGTGCCGCTGGCGGAGTGATATATATGTTGGTTATTTACAGTACGTTTTATAGCACGTGCTCATGATATACAAGATCGCGTGAAGAGTTGAATTTGTTATCGCACAGAAGTTTCCGCATACTGTCACGTCTCTGTCAAACCCCTGTAAGTTCATTTTCCTCCAGCATTCTGCAACATTTTAGATTCTTCAAGTACTTTTTCAGAAGTTAGCTCTGTGGCTAGTAAGTCCTCTACATTGCGTGTAAATCACTCGCATATGCGACTAAATCTTCCTTCTGGCTACTAAATGATGTCTAATATTAGCCAATTGCTAATAAATTCTCTGATTTTACTCGCCAGTGTGTTAGTTGGAGGCTAAGTTTAGCAAAGATATTTTCACTCGCGAACACTCTGACTCTCCGTCAGACGATCTGTGCTTTTTTTTCCCTCAATGGATCTGCAACGCACCTGTATAATGTACCATGAACTCTAGTGTTAGCGGCGCACAAATGGCCGTCGCTTTCTCTCACACTCACATAGATAGAGAGAGGGGATTGACGTGCTACATTTAAACAATAGTATTTGTTTTATTTTCCTGTCAAAATAACAGCGTTCCTATGGAAGACTTCAGCTTTTAAGATTTTTTTTTTTTTTACAGAAACATTGAATGACCAAAAAAGCACCACCACCAGTCCAATTAAAATGTTCAGTTAAAACGACTAATAATCATTCAAACATGGTTATCAAGTTTACTTCTAATTACTAAAGTTCTATTCTTAAATGATACTTGATTATTATAAAGCTTGACTCACTGGCGAGTAAACTAAAATAATTACTAGCCAATGGCGATTCAATTGCCAAAGTGTCCGTAGGCATAGAGGGTTGTAAGTTGTTATGTAGAAACAACATTGTATCACTACAGTCGCGGCCAAAAGTTTTGAGAATTACATAAATATTAGTTTTCAAAAAGTTTGCTGCTAAACTGCTTTTAGATCTTTGTTTCAGTTGTTTCTGTGATGTACTGAAATATAATTACAAGCACTTCATACGTTTCAAAGGCTTTTATCGACAATTACATGACATTTATGCAAAGAGTCAGTATTTGCAGTGTTGGCCCTTCTTTTTCAGGACCTCTGCAATTCGACTGGGCATGCTCTCAATCAACTTCTGGGCCAAATCCTGACTGATAACAACCCATTCTTTCATAATCACTTTTTGGAGTTTGTCAGAATTAGTGGGTTTTTGTTTGTCCACCCGCCTCTTGAGGATTGACCACAAGTTCTCAATGGGATTAAAATCTGGGGAGTTTCCAGGCCATGGACCCAAAATTTCAACATTCTGGTCCCCGAGCCACTTAGTTATCACTTTTGCCTTATGGCACGGTGCTCCATTGTGCTGGAAAACGCATTGTTCTTCACCAAACTGTTGTTGGATTGTTGGAAGAAGTTGCTGTTGGAGGGTGTTTTGGTACCATTCTTTATTCATGGCTGTGTTTTTGGGCAGAATTGTGAGTGAGCCCACTCCCTTGGATGAAAAGCAACCCCAAACATGAATGGTGTCAGGATGCTTTACTGTTGGCATGACACAGGACTGATGGTAGCACTCACCTTTTCTTCACCGGACAAGCCTTTTTCCAGATGCCCCAAACAATCGGAAAGGGGCTTCATCGGAGAATATGACTTTGCCCCAGTCCTCAGCAGTCCATTCACTATACTTTCTGCAGAAGATCAATCTGTCCCTGATGTTTTTTTTGGAGAGAAGTGGCTTCTTTGCTGCCCTTCTTGACACCAGGCCATCTTCCAAAAGTCTTCGCCTCACTGTGCGTGCAGATGCGCCCACACCTGCCTGCTGACATTCCTGATAAAACGCTCTGCACTGGTGGCACTCCAATCCTGCAGCTGAATCCTCTTTAGGAGACGATCCTGGCGCTTGCTGGACTTTCTTGGACGCCCTGAAGCCTTCTTTACAAGAATTGAACCTCTTTCCTTGAAGTTCTTGATGATCCTATAAATTGTTGATTTAGGTGCAATCTTAGTAACCACAATATCCTTGCCTGTGAAGCCATTTGTATGCAACGCAATGATGGCTGCACGCGTTTCTTTGCAGGTCACCATGGTTAACAATGGAAGAACAATGATTTCAAGCATCACCCTCCTTTTAACATGTCAAGTCTGCCATTCTAACCCAATCAGCCTGACATAATGATCTTCAGCCTTGTCCTCGTCAACATTCTCACCTGAGTTAACAAGACGATTACTGAAATGATCTCAGCAGGTCCTTTAATGACAGCAATGAAATGCAGTGGAAAGGTTTTTTTGGGATTAAGTTCATTTTCATGGCAAAGAAGGACTATGCAATTCATCTGATCACTCTTCATAACATTCTGGAGTATATGCAAATTGCTATTATAAAAACTTAAGCAGCAAATTTTCCAATTTCCAATATTTATGTAATTCTCAAAACTTTTGGCCACGACTGTACACATTTGACAGCTCTGTGATGAGACGCGTAAAAAACGATGTATTAAAAACATCAAGTTGAACAGGGGACTTTTCCCCACGTGTTCCCTTAACAAAAAAAAAAAAAAAAAAAAAAAAAACTGGTGAATCCTTTCCTTTGGAATTAAATACAACATTATTCATGCGTACGAAAACAGTGCAGTGTATCATCTGGTTGGGCTACGGAGTTGAGAGAATGAGCTGCTTCAGCAAGAGAAGGCTGTTTCAAAACCTAGTAAGCTGCCTAGATAGGCAGCATTTTTGAGCATCACATGCAGTTACACATTGTCGGTTAAAAACAAGAAAGTGGCTGGTAAAAACATTGAGTGGCAGGTAGATTTTGAAATCCACCAGCCACAGTGGCCGGTGGTCGGTGGACAAAAAAGTTAATTTCCATCCCTGTTCGGCACGCGCTGGGACTGGGGTTTAACTTAAATCCAAAGTATCTGTAATATGGTTTGCTATAAATAGCATTTAATATATGTTTCTGTTGATGGATGCGCATTCTGGATTCCCAGACATTACAACAATAGCGATGAGGGGAAAAAACCCCTGGACAAAACTATGGAGCCAAAAGAGTCTCAATAAAGATAAATGCACACACTACATTCACATATGCACACACAGGATTCATACATGCACACACATGATACATAAATACAAACACAGGATACACAAATGCGCACAAAATTTACAAATGCACACACAAAATTTAAAAAGCACAGATTCACAAATGCATACAAAATTCAGAAATGCACACAAAATTCAGAAATACACACACAATTCAGAAATGCAAACATTTACAAATGCACTCAAGATTCACAAATGCACAGGACAAAATTCAGAAATGTATTTCTGATGCACACACACATATATCTTGATTTACAAACTGCTTGCGGTCTGTGAACTTCACTGCATTTGTGTGTGAATTTTGAGACTCCCCTGACTTGGCTCGACACACAAATGCCTTTTTTAAACAGGGAATGATCTGCAACCAATCAGATATCTCCCTTCTTTTAGCCAATCACAAGAACGCACTCCACGCATTTGTGTGTTGAGCCAAGTCAGGGGAGTCTCAAAATTCACACACAAATGCAGTGAAGTTCACAGACCGCAAGCAGTTTGTAAATCAAAATATATGTGTGTGTGCATCAGAAATACATTTCTGAATCTTGTCCTGTGCATTTGTGAATCTTGAGCGCATTTGTAAATGTTGTTTGCATTTCTGAATTGTGTGTGTATTTCAGAATTTTGTGTGCATTTCTGAATTTTGTATGCATTTGTGAATCTTCTGTGCTTTTAAAAATTTTTGTGCGCATTTGTGTATCCTGTGTGTGTATTTATGAATTATGTGTGTGCATGTATGAATCCTATGTGTGCATATGTGAATGTAGTGTGTGCATTTATCTTTATTGAGACTCTTTTGGCTCCATACAAAACCATCACTCTTGATCAATGTAAATTAATATGAGCAGTCATTTATTCTGTCATCATCCGGGTGCTGAAAGCGCGCGCGAACAAATGCGACCTGAACATCACACTTTAATGTGTATTTAAACTAAACTCATTTAAGCTTTGTCAGTTTAAACATTTAAGAGCCAGAACTCGCGCGCGCAGTCAGAAGAATTGTGCAAGCGCTCATCTGAGGCGCACAAACCCGCGCCTCAGAATGCGCGCAAATATGAGATCTCTCTGAAGTATTGTGTTTAAATGGACAAATTCAGGCAAAAATTTTTGTCAAAATGCCCGTCTTGGTAAGTATCCTACAGCAGACATAGCCGGCAGAACGCAAGGCCACTGTATCAGTGCATTCTCTTAAACTGACAGTCTTTATATTAATCGAACAGCAACAACAAAGAAATCACTCACTGCTCTTGATTAAAAAGATTTTTATAACTTTAATAAATAATAATCTTTAATTTATATAGTCCAGAATGCAATGCATGTTTTACATTTGATTAATTTATTACATTTCTGTACCTAAAAACTAGGGGTGTCCTGATCAGGTTTTTTTGTCCTCGAGTCCGAGTCCGAGTCATTTGATTTTGAGTATCTGCCGATACCGAGTCCCGATCCGATACTTCTATAATACATAAAAAAAGAATAAAGAAGAGCGAAAAAACAGACCCAGGATCTTCAATAAATTACATTTTGAAATATATTCAAATATAAAACAGCTATTTTAAATAGGCTAGTAAAAATATTTCAAAATCTTACTGTTTTGCTGTACTTTGGATCAAATAAATGCAGGCTTGGTGAATAGAAGGGACTTCTTAAAAAAAAAAAAAAAAACCTTAACAAGCTTACTGTTCAAAAACTTCTGACTGGTAGTATAGGCAACTTTATTTTTTCTCTAATTTCTAGCTTTTAATTGGCTTAGAAATCTATAAATGCTGGACAATAACAAATAATAATGATTTGATTATATACTACAAACACTGTTTATCACATAATAATGCAGAATAGTTTCTATACTGTAATAAATACTATGTCAATCAGCACTGCATTGTTCATACTTTATTTATCACCTGCTGGAGATGACTTGAAGAACAATTTATTGTCGTGATCGTATATTAATGTCTTCGTGTCTACATAAGTTTCTGTTTTCCTGTGAGCACCACAGCATAGCTGGACGCTTTTGTCCATATTAGGAATATCCTGATATCAGTGCGAGAGCGTGCTCCGGCTTCGAGTATGAATGAAACACACACTGCATGAGAGTTTAGCGCTCTGTGATGTTCATCTCGCTGTATCCTGGGTCCGAATGAAATATCAGGTCATGCGCAAACTATCATGTCTCTTTGAGTTTGAATCTATATTTATTCACACCAGCTCTTGAAAACAAAGTGATGTCATGCCGCACGCGTTGCTGTTTCCGTGTGGAGTCAAAAGGGTCTAACTCTGTGCCACCGCATAACAAAAGATGTGTTAAAAATTAATGAGAATATATATATATCCGAGTCCTGATCGGGAGGTAACGTCCGATTCCGATCGAGTCTGAAACCACGTGATCGGGCCCGATTTCCGATCACGTGATCGGATCTGGACATCCCTACTAAAAACTTATGCTAGACCTGCAAAAAAAAACAAAAAACAAAAAACACAACAACTGAAAATCACTGTTAATTGTTTGTATCTTTACTCTATTGTATTATGTGTGCTGTTGCTTGTAGTTGGATAGAATATTCTTCTTCTTCTTTTTTTTATTAGAAAGTATAGTTTTTCCATAAGCACATACCGAACTGTACCGAAAACCGTGACTCTAAAACAGTGAAACAAACCGAACCGTGAAAAAGTTGAACCATGCCACCCCTAGTATATATATATATATATATATATATAAGAAATTTTCATATAAGTGGTTCATGTAATTATCAATTTTAACATATCAAAAGTTACCACCTATAATTTCAATGTCTTGCAACCACTCAGAATATCAGAACAATGAGAAGAAAAAAACAACAACTCATAACACCTAAGCAACTGGCAACCACCCACACTACCATTTTCATGACAAGTTTTGCATGGGCAAGCATGACTCACATTTTCATTAGAAAATATAAAACAATCTAGTTCAAAACTGCAATACCAGCATACACAAAATCTGTTGTATGTGGGCATGCGCATACCTTTTTGAGTTAATTTTAATACACCCACGGAATTCTTAAAAGGCTATTAGTTAAATACACACACAAAATTCAGACAACATCAAGTGGAACAAAGTGGAATAACTGCATGCAGCCCACAGTACACACAGACACATACACATGTAAATGAACATGACTTTTATCATTTGTCCTAAATTGTAATACATTTAATACATTTTTATCTAAAAAAATTTCACTTGTGACTGGAGAGGGCGAGGAGTGGGGGTCTTATCTCTCTTTCCTCTAGAGTGAATGAGATAGATGAGGTTCTCTTACGAGAGCTCTCTCGTACTGCGTCTTAGCTAAGACGCTACGGGAAAAGTCTCTTTTCACGAAATACTGAAGCAAAAAATTATCCTTAATTTTGTATTTTTGTAAAGCGCATTTGCAGCAGTACACAGCCATAGGCGAGACGGCTCGCTCGCTCATTGGCTTGTTCTGCGGCAACTGCACAGCCTATCGAGCGCAGGCTGATGCAACATCAGACCAATAAGGGCGCTTCGCGCCCTTCTTGCCACTTCCCGCCGAAACGGGTGTGGCCCAACCTATAAAAGGAGCTCGAAAAGGCTGACTCACCTGATTTTTCATCTCTTCAGCGAAGCTCACGCATCGCTGGATCACGAGGAAGCAAGCGCCGTCTGGAAGAGCATATCAGCAGGACGAGCCATCCTGAAGCCGCTGGCACCGCCGCCTTCCACTGCCGTTCCTGCTGCGCTATCCGGCGCCCATATCCTTTATAATCCTTGTTCTGTGATATTCTGTGTGTGTGTTCGCCCTGCGACGCACATTCACAAAAGAGCTGCGTCTTTTTAAAGATGCCTTCGTGCGGCTCGTGCAGAACCCCGCTTAGCGAAGGAGATCGTCATGTCATCTGCGTCTCCTTTCTGGGTGAAGACCATGCGGCGCTCGCGCTCGCCGGTGTTCGAGTTCCGCTGCGGCCGAGCTCTCACCCAAGCGCGCCGCTGTTGCAGTTCCAAGAGTTGCGACTGCCTCAGTGTCTTCTGCAATGTGCAAGCCTGCACGAGTGCCCGCTTGCCTGCACACAAAAGCCGTTATCACGGCTACCCAGATGTTTCACAAAAACAGTGTTTTTTCTGGTGTTCCGGCCACGGCCGATGGTGCTATAAATGTTGTGACGATGCCCACTCCTCAGTGCCCATCTCCACGTGTAAGCACAGCCCTACACACAGGGCCTGCGCTCATAATGTCGACTCAAGTCGGTCGCGCACACTACATAGTAAACGTGCCCACCCCTCAGTGCCAGCCCTTAGCCATTCATGCAGATGCATGGTCAGCGCTTCCAGGGGTTTCGGATTGGGTGCTAGGCATTATAAAGAGAGGCTACTCGCTACAGTTTTCTCGACGCCCACCGCGCTTCTCAGCGCGCGTCGAAACTACGGTCAAAACAGAAGTAGCACACATACTTCGGGCCGAAATATCAAAACTGTTGAGCAAAGGGGCTGTAGAGCCTGTGTCTCAAGCTCAAAGCGAGGGGGGGCTGTACAGCAGATACTTTCTGGTGCCCAAGAGAGACGGGGGTCTCAGGCCCATACTGGATCTAAGACAGCTGAACAAGGCATTGATGAAACGCAGTTTCAAAATGCTCACGACCAGGAAGCTCCTCGCGCAGATTCGCGGAGGGGACTGGTTCATGTCAATAGATCTGAAGGACGCGTATTTTCAAATACAGATAGCGTCAAACCACAGGCGGTTTTTGAGATTCGCCTTCGAGGGCCAGGCATACCAGTTTGCAGTCCTGCCATTCGGCTTGTCCGTAGCTCCTCGTACGTTTACGAGGTGCATGGATGCAGCGCTCGCTCCTCTCAGACTCAGAGGCATACGAGTGCTGAATTATTTGGACGACTGGCTGGTTCTGGCCCAATCACGAGCGGAGCTCGTGGACCACAGGGCCGTTTTACTCGATCACCTCGAGAAGCTCGGCCTCAGTGTCAATTGGGCGAAGAGTTCGCTGAACCCCAGTCAGACGATCCTGTTTCTGGGTATAGTTCTGAACTCGTGTTCCATGACGGCGTGACTGTCACCACAGTGCACGATGGGCATTCAGCGCGCAGCGAGTTCTTTCCGCTGCGGCGCGACTGTGTCGCTCAAACACTGTCAAAAGATGCTGGGTCTCATGGCCTCAGCATCTCCGGTTCTGTGGCTGGGCCTGCTCCGCATGCGCCCCCTGCAGTTCTGGCTGAAGGCTCGGGTGCCGCGCAGAGCGTGGGCGTCTGGCCGGCTGCATTTCAAGGTCGATCAGAGCTGTGTTGCGGCTCTAGCACCTTGGACAGCGAACGGCTGGTACCGATCAGGTGTAAGCCTGGGGACTTCCCCGAGTGTGAAAATGGTGTCGACAGACGCCTCCACTTCGGGATGGGGAGCGCTGCTCGAAGGCAGACCGTCCTTTGGCCTATGGTCAGAACGGGAAAAGCTCCATCATATCAACTGCCTGGAAATGCTGGCAGTGGAGAACGCGCTGACGCGCTTTTGTCCCCATATCAAGGATCACCACGTCGTAGTCCGTTCGGACAACATGTCCGTGGTGTCCTACATAAATCGCCAGGGCGGTCTCGGGTCCCGAAACCTGTACAGGCTGACGGAACGCCTCCTGATTTGGGCTCAACGCAACGTGCGCTCGCTGAGAGCAGTGCATGTGCCTGGACTGCAGAATCTGGGTCCAGACAGGCTGTCCAGAGGCAATGTCCCTACGGGCGAATGGTCTCTACACCCGCAAACAGTTCGGCTGTTGTGGGAGAGATTTGGCATGGCGGAGGTGGACCTCTTTGCGTCCCACGAAAACGCTCACTGCCCCGCGTTCTTTTCCAAGAACGAAAGCGCGCTGTCACGGAAATGGCCGTGCTGCCCGCTTTATGCGTTCCCTCCCGTCTCCCTCCTTCCGCAGGTGATAGAACGGGTGAGAGAAACGAGATGTTCAATACTGCTTGTGGCACCTCTTTGGAAGAACCAACCATGGTTCCCAGATTTGATGCAATTAGCAGATGTCGCCCCATGGCCGGTACCGTTGAGGAGAGATCTCCTCTCGCAGGCCAGGGGCTCGATTTGGCACCCTCAACCGGAGTTGTGGTCCCTCCATGTATGGGCACTCAACGGTTACCCGCTGATCTCGCAGTGGGAGTGCTAAATACCATCACTCAGGCTAGAGCTCCGTCGACACGACGTCTGTATGCCTCGAAGTGGTCGGTGTTCTCCAGCTGGTGCACAGCTCGAGGTTATTCACCCCTTAGTTGTGAGGTGACGGAGGTCCTCTCCTTCCTACAGGAGCTGTTGAATAAGGGCAGAGCCCCATCCACGCTCAAAGTTTATGTGGCGGCCATCGCGGCGTTTTCTGAAACGGCGTCAGGTCAGTCAATAGGAAGGAACGATTTAGTCATCCGGTTCCTCAGAGGAGCTAGGAGGCTGAATCCTCCCAGACCTCCGTCAGTCCCTATGTGGGACCTCGCGGCGGTTTTGGAGGCCTTGAAGGGTCCCCCTTTTGAGCCTATCCAATCGGTTAGCCTTCAGCATCTGTCGTTCAAGACAGTATTCTTGTTGGCTCTCGCTTCTGTGAAGTGTGTGGGTGATTTGCACGCGCCCTCGGTGAGCCAGTCGTGCTTGGAGTTTGGGCCCAATGACTCAAGGGTCATACTCAAACCTAGGCACGGTTATGTGCCGAAATCCCTCAACACACCGTTTCGGGCTCAGGTTATTGCCCTGTCTGCCCTGCCGGTGTCAGGGGAGGATGGAGACTCGAGTCTTCTTTGCCCTGTCAGGGTTTTAAGAGCTTATGTGTCTCGCTCTGCTGCCTTTCGGCAGACGGAGCAGCTATTTGTCTCGTTCGGTGGACGTTCCAAAGGAATGGCTGTTTCGAGACAGACTCTATCCAGATGGATAGTTGACGCCATAGCGTTAGCTTACGCTTCCAGGGGCCTTCAGTGCCCGTTGGGCGTCAGAGCACACTCCACAAGAGGCGTCGCCTCGTCGTGGGCGTGGTCTACTGGGATCTCCTTGCAGGATATATGTATGGCGGCGGGTTGGGCCTCGCCGTCTACATTTATCAGGTTCTATAACCTGGAGGTTCCCGCCTTGCAAGCAAGGCTGCTGTCGGTATAGAAGAATCAGGGCCCTGAGGGGAATTCTGAATTCATGAGCGCTATGCGCTGCCGACTGTTATATGGGCAGTATTGCGTAAGACCCGCATTGCCACATTGGTCAGGCCTTGCCTCGGCTGTGTGATGTCATATTGCCGCATCTACGGATGCTGCTAGATATGGGACGGAGGGCTTTCCCCCTTTTCTGTCCCGGACTCTCTGTGAGTCCCTCAGGTGACTGTGCACTGTAAATCCTGGGCGTTGCTTCAGGTTTATTGGTGTGTGATCCCTGCGCGCACGGCGTTTTACATCGGGTTCCCGTAGCGTCTTAGCTCAGACGCAGTACGAGAGAGCTCTCGTAAGAGAACGTACTCGGTTACTAAACGTAACCTCGGTTCTCTCTAGAAGAGCGAACGAGTACTGCGTTCTCTGCCGTGCGTACGATTCACTCTGGTTCGCTTCGGCGATGAAATAAATCAGGTGAGTCAGCCTTTTCGAGCTCCTTTTATAGGTTGGGCCACACCCGTTTCGGCGGGAAGTGGTAAGAAGGGCGCGAAGCGCCCTTATTGGTCTGATGTTGCATCAGCCTGCGCTCGATAGGCTGTGCAGTTGCCGCAGAACAAGCCAATGAGCGAGCGAGCCGTCTCGCCTATGGCTGTGTACTGCTGCAAATGCGCTTTACAAAAATACAAAATTAAGGATAATTTTTTGCTTCAGTATTTCGTGAAAAGAGACTTTTCCCGTAGCGTCTTAGCTAAGACGCAGTACTCGTTCGCTCTTCTAGAGAGAACCGAGGTTACATTTAGTAACCGAGTACGTTTCTTCTCATCTCTATCTCTCTCTCTCTCTCCCTGTTTCCCCTCTCTTACTGACATGCATTGCTCTGATGCTACATTTGATTTTGCATGTCTATTAAGCCTTTGAATTTTGAATTTGAGGTGAACTGCATGCACTGACCTACAGTATGTAAGTGTGTAAGAGGGCTACTAAATTATACTAATGTAATGATACACTTTAGGTCAATAGTCCACAATTATCTATGGAGATTCTACATTTGAGTAAAGATACGTTTGTTGCTTGCACTCTAGCATAAATGTATTCTGGGAATGTTTATGGTAAATGTGTTAACTAGCAGTGAGTTAAATCTGCACCTCCTTATGCACTAATGAATGCAGTGGTATGACATATGATAAATAAATAAACAAATAAAGATTGAGGTCATGACAGAACTACTTTTAAATTTACATATTTTGAAGCAATGCACTAGTAAAAAAAAGTATAGTATAGTATAGTACAGTACAGTACAATACAGTATAGTATAGTATAATGTAATACAGTGAATTAATCAAATTTTGTTTAATTATTCTATATTCACGTCTAAATGGCCTGCTATAAGTTCAACAATAATCATATTTACATCTGTTTGATTTTGATAGAGGAAAAAAAAGGTTATTTGTCTCACCTATCTCTGCTCCGTCGGGAGGGGAAAGCAGCGTTGCATCCAGCTACAGTACACATATGCATCTCTTTTAGGTGCACATTCTTGTAGTGCAGTTTGACACTATATGAACTTTTAAAGCTCTTTTTGCAGACATAGCAAATCTTTGGATCAGGACTAGAACAAAGATCATCGTCAGGGGACTGAGAAGAGAATTTTGGTGGGCTTGATCCATAGCTCATAGAGGAGATGAAACTTTCATGTAAGACAGCCATGCTGGCAGCAGCGGCAGCGGTCATACCCCCATTGTAAAGGCTATACTGACCCATGCAGAACATGTCATAAGTAGGATCATTGATCTCCTCTTTGATTTTGACAACAGGCTGGTGTTTGGAGGGTGGGAAATGGCTTTGTTCCTCCAAATGTTTCTGTAGGTGTCCTTCTTCTTCTGCTCCCTGGTGTTCCTTGACAAGGTTTTTCTCTAGGGCAGACTGATGTACATCAGTGTCCATCAGCTCATCACGGTAGAGCATCTTGGATTCAGATGTCTCCGACTCATTTTCAAAATCACGCTCATGATCTTGGTCCTCGGAGGTAAAGCTGTCAATATAGCGCAGGTCGCCATGACTTCTGCTGCCATGACTCATACTGCACTCTTCTTGGTCAGGATGGAGCATGCCTCTAAGAGTTAGACTGGGACTCATTTCATCATGTGATGGAGACTGATGTCCACTACCGTCACAGTGATGACTACTGCTGCTGCTGCTGTTGTTGTTGTTGCAGTTGCTATTGACATTGTTATGGATGCTGGATGGCTGATGGTGGTGGTGATGACAACTATCTTCATCATCATCATCATCATCTTTGTCATCATAGTCATCTGCCACATCTGTTATTTCTTTCTCTATCTTTACTGGCATACTGGATTTGCGAGGCTTTTTTTTAGGCATAGGGTCGACAGTCACAGAATCTTGGGTACTGGGAGTTGTGAGTAGGCAATGAGAAAATGTTGATGTTTCTGATACATGCATGTTATGGGAGCTAGCAGTTAACATCTGTTGCTGGCCTGCCAAAGATGTGCTGTTGGTTGTGGTAGGTAAAATTGGACTGGTGGGCAAAGAGACTGGGGGACTAACTAGGTCAGCAGGAGAGAGCAGTGTGCGATAAAAAGGTGGCACAGGTTGCACTGGCTGCACAGACTTCAGGGAAGGGAAAACCAGAGGGCTCTGCAGGGGTGACTGTATCATGGGGTCAAGAGGAGGGGTGGCAAAGCTTAGTGGTGGGCGCCCAGGGCTAGTTAGATTGAAGCCACTTTTGGCACTTGATATGACAGGTGTTGCTGTCCCAGAACTAGAGCGAATGAGGTCCTTGTCCCGGTTGTTCCTTAGCATTGGCATATGTAGACGAGGATTGGGATTAGCGCTATGTCGGTTACGACTTCTCAATGAACTAAAGACCATATTGCAACCTTCGATAGTACATCGGTGCTTAATCTTCAGATGCACAGCATTGTAGTGGATCTTTAGAGTACCCTTATCATAGAAAGTCTTGCCACAGGAGTTACAGCAGACACGACCCTTACGTGAGGTAGCACCCATACGACGCATGCGATGCATTTTGGAAGAGAAAGAAGAGTGTGTAATGGTTTTCGATTGTTCATTTTTTTCAAAGTGGTGATGTATCTGGAGGTTGTTCAGAGTGCTTGATTGCTGTTGTTGCTGCCCCTGTGATTGGTGTGTTGGTGTTTGTGGTTGCTGGGACTGCTGTGAAGATGGTGTTGGAGAGATGGGTGAAGCTCTGTTGGGTTCTGTCTTAGGTTCAATGATATTAGGTAAAGTCCCCAATGTTCCTCGAATGGGGCTCTGACCATTACGAAATGGTGAGAGGGACACTTCATATTCACTGGTCTCCACTGGCTCGCTCTGATTGGGCAGATTTGGCTCTCGCATTCTGAGACCTGATTGCTCAATGGTCAGTCCATTTGGTGGCAGCCCTAACATGGGGGCTGACACTGGGTTTATGTACTGGAAGGGCAGCAAGAAGGCCAGACTGTTTGGGATGTTCTCAAAATGGTGAATGCTAGAGGGGCTGTTGTTTTCTAGGTACGACAGAAGGCCAGGACTGTGTGTGCGATTGTTGCTTTCAATAAAAGTCCTGATTCCAGAGTCAGTCTTTGATGAGGGCACTGTGACTGCCTGACCCTCCTTTTCCTGGATGGCCATCAATTCCACAATAGACTTGGTTTCACCAAAACGCAGAAACTGTTGAAGGGTGATGATCTCCTCTTCCCGGGACATTATAGTCCATCTGTCCAGAACCTTGCCTGCAGCATCCTAGAGGTCATATCAGAGAAAAGATAGATAAATAAATAAATAAATATATGTTTTTTTTGTTTGTTTAATATTATTATTGTCATTCATTCATTCATTCATTTTGCAAAGCCAAAACCATGGGATGTGGGACGTTTTGATGTCAAAAGTGTGCCATTCTTCTTAAGGGGATAGAAAATTATTTTGCTCTTTTCATATATGATCTAGTTTACTCTTGGCACAGAACAAGGCAACATCAAGGGAGCAATGGCTGTTCTGATGACAATACAAGATGACACAAGGCAAGCCTTTGTCTGCACTAGCCTGCTAGGTTCTATGAATGATAAATGGTTACTCTGGATTTTAAGAGCTGTAAAAATCAACAGCACAAAGGGCCTTTAAGGCACAGACAGTGAATAAATGTTTAAAGAGAATGTGAGAGTAAAGAAGAAAATAAACAATAGTAAGAGAGAACGAGAGGTGGGAATACAGAATGGTTTCACACAGCATGGCCTCAGATATTTAAGCAAAATAAATTCTTCAGCGACAGCACACCAATAGTCACTGGGGTATTTGTTGTTAAATATACATTAAAAACATTTTACACTTTCATTCTCTGTTTGAGTATGAGTTTAGCCTGGAGGCAAGACTTTAAATTTCAGCCTCAACAATATTATTTTTATATGGCACAGTGGTTTGAACTCCTGTATTTCAACTGGATGTAAGTAAAAGGGTAAAAAGCTATTTTTAAAAAGTAATAAAATTGCTTTAAAAAAAAATACTGTGGAATGTTAAAGCAATTATCTCCATTTGTTCTTTATTTTATGAGGGGCCGTACAAGCCATAATTCATTCTGGCACTCTCACACACTTACATTTTCCTTTCACATACATATATTTCTACTCTCACACACTTACATTTTCCTTTCACATACATATATTTCTACTCTCACACACTTACATTTTCCTTTCACATACATATATTTCTACTCTCACACACTTACATTTTCCTTTCACATACATATATTTCTACCCTCACACACACCTATATTCTCCTTTCACATACATATATTTCTACTCTCACACACTTACATTTTCCTTTCACATACATATATTTCTACCCTCACACACACCTATATTCTCCTTTCACATACATATATTTCTACTCTCACACACTTACATTTTCCTTTCACATACATATATTTCTACTCTCACACACACCTATATTCTCCTTTCACATACATATATTTCTACTCTCACACACCTACATTTTCCTTTCGCATACATATATTTCTTCTCTCACACACACCTATATTCTCCTTTCACATACATATATTTCTACTCACACACACACACTTACATTTTCCTTTCACATACATATATTTCTACTCTCACACACTTACTCCTTTCACATACATATATATATATATAGAATGTATGTATGCCTGAAGAAAATATGTGTATGTAAGAGAAGAATGTATGTATGTGTGAGAGAGAGTATAGTGGAAACGGAAGGCGTTTAGTGGAAACGGAAGGCAGGTTAGGCGCGATCAGGATCACCGGGACAGTTAGCGATCAGCATGGCTGAGGTAGATGAGGCAGCCGCTGGAGCACTTCAGCAAGCTATTGGGGTTTTAAGAAATATTTTATCATCTCCTGAAACGGTTACATCTTTGGCCTCGTCCCTTGAGCGACCAAATACAGGCTCATCTGCACGTAGTACTACATACAGCACGGTGGAAAGTGAGATGAGGACACTTTTCAGGCCTGGCAGCTCAGTCGGTGCTTTGGCAGGTCAAGCTGCTAACGTTACTCAAGGCCAAACTGGAGGATTGCGGCAATCTATGCGATATCAGACTCAAAAACACTTCGGCAGCTGGAGCTCCCGGTCAAGGAAAAGGTAAGAACAACGTACATTTACAACTTAACAGTGCCGTTAAACGTAAGTTCATAGGCCAAAACTGTTTACCGTGTGCAACGTTACAGTACGCGATTACACGGCATGTAAGTTAACGTAAACAAACTACAAACTCGTAAAATGTACGTTACGTTTGCTAATCTTGCAACACACTTTGGCATAGCGGTCAATACTGTTTGATAATGTTCTCAAAACTATATCCGTAATAGAAATGATATATATATATATATATATATATATATATATGTATGTGTATGTATATATATATTGTTGTTCACTGTAGGACAACATTTTCCGCTTTCTAGTTCTGTGTTTTTTTGTTCCTCCATCAGCTTTAATCAGCAGTTATTTTAAAGGATGATTAGATGTACTCTGACCAGTTTTAGTGTAGTGTTAAAGGGCATTAATAATGAAATGAATGATCACCACCCACTTTATTAAAAGAGCTGTGATAGGAATATAAAAATACATATATCCTAAATGGTCATGTTTTATGGTTTGATTAACTTGATTCATGATTGCAATAATGGATAAATAAATACCAAATATAATATTGGCTTTGTTTTCTAGGGCCAAAACACAGTTCCACGATACATTCAACAAATATGTCATCCTTCTTCCAACGCCATCAAGCAGTGTTGTTGTCAAGCATCGCATAAAGCAACAGTTACATGAACAAGGACATATATTGAATGGATTTGAATTCCAGAAATCCTGGGACCATAGGACTGTCACTGAACAAATAAGGGATGCCTTTGGAGAAAAGCTCTCTGCTAATGTGAGGTAACAACATGTACTTTATTATATTGTGACACTGGGATAATTATTCTATCATAAATTATTTAAAGGTTATGTCATTTCCATTGGTGAAAGTTGAATTAAATTTTAACCACTGTTTTACAGCATAGAGTTTCTGATGGCATGTGGCCACAAATTGATTACACCCAAACTGCGTGCTGGACAGGAGCTGGATGCGAGTCTCATACATATAGTATATAAATCAAAAGCCCTGTACATTAGACCATCAAAGCCAATTTTGGTAGGTTACATCACATTTGAATTGACCTGCAGAGCATTGTAATAACAATAACCTTTAATTGGTGCATAATCATGCATGCAGATTAAATTTTTTACTTATCTCTGAGCTGTTATATCGTTTCTTGTTATTATTTAATTTCTGCTTTGTAGCTATGAACATTTTGAGGAACTATGTAATTTTTTTTACTCAAATAGACTAGAGCAGTGTTACAATGCCTGTTAATTAAAATAAAGGAAATTGAACTAACTGAGATCTTAGAATAGAAGAGGACAGCAAAAGTAATTGTTAAAAATATAATCAGAAATCCTAGTGGTTCCAGATACTGTTCAGATTACTGTTGAAATTTAGCATACTGTATCTGAAAAAGTTTTTTTGATGTATTTCCAAGGATGATATTACAGGCTATTGCAGTGAAGAAAGCAACTGTGAGGAAAACAGTGGTTCAGCGAGGCAGCGGCGCTCCTCATCTTTAACACAAAATAGACACTCTGACAGTTTCACCAGTCTAATGGCCTCTGGCTCCCCACCGAACTGTACTCTTGAAGTTCAACCTTTTGCCTCATCACATGTGTCTGGTGCATTATTCTCTCAAACTCCTGCCTTGACCAATCAAAGAAGTAACTCACCCAACCACAGCAGCAATTCGACAAGCTATTTGTCTAGTCAACTGCCAGTGTGCTCACTGGAAATCTGCCCTTCCACCAGTCAGCCTATTACCTCATCATTTAGAGGAACTATTTCAGTTAATCCGCCTCTGGTGGATCTTACTGGCCAAAGTTTCTCAAGCTCACCCAACCAGAGCAGCAGTTTCGCATTAGCCTCTACCTATGATAGCTACCTTTCAGTAATGTCTGCACTCTCTGACATGTCTTCTGATGATGAGGAGTTAAACCAGGCCATACTAGCAAGCCTGCAGAGTGAAAGGTTAGTCAAAATGCAGTTGTTTTACAGTAGCCAATATCAAAGATACAGTTTTGATGTCATTGCTTATTTATATATTTTTCTGATTGTTTGATTAGTTTACAGGTCTGTATTGAATGTAGTGAAGGGGTCCCTTACCTGCTCATTTATATGCATATGATGTGCATATTGCCCATTAATATCAACAGATGTTGTGCAGATTGTTCAAAATTGTCAATGAGCTTGAACAAAACATAATACCACTCTCTTAAAAGTAGCAAGCATTGTAACTTATATTATTCTCATTTGTTTTAGACAGGCCACAGGATGTCCAGTGCCAGCGAAAGATATTTTGCAAGATCTTGCAAAAAAAATCAACCATCAGAAGAAATGCAAGTTTAATATTAACCGATACACAGTCCTGGATGGAGCCATCAGAGGTTTTAAACGAGGAACATACGATCCATGTCACACTATTTCTGTCAGGTTTTCTGATGATATGGGCATACCTGAGGAGGCTGTGGACTTAGGTGGACCGAGAAGAGAATTTCTAAGACTTCTAATAGAGGCTTTGCTGCAATCTTCAATGTTTGAGGGAGACGAAGATAAAATGAACTTGGCCCTTGACAGTACTGGTAATGCATTGATTATTTATTACATAAAACAATTACTATATTTTATATGATGGTACTGGTATATGTAAAATCTTTGTATGCATGCACAGTCACATATATATATCATTTCATTTTCACTAGCCATGAGAGAGGACAGGTACTTCATTGCAGGAAGAGCTATAGCAGTAAGCCTTGTACACGGCGGTCCTCCGCCAGGCTTTCTGTCCCCAACTCTGTTCTCTTCCCTTGTTGATGGCCCAGAATTGGCTAAGCCAGGTTTAGAAGATATTGCAGATAAAGACCTGCATGAAAAAATTAAAAGGGTAATATTTTTTTCTTAGTTTTACAACATGTCATGGTTTATGTGTCTATTTCTACACTAGATATTTAATTAGGGCACTTTAAACTGTTGTTGTTTATTACATCTATTGGTAGATCACTGAGAGTAAATCATTTGAAGAGCTGCTAGCATCAACTGAGCCACTTGAGGAGTATTTGGCCACTGCTGGCTGCCTGAAGCCGCTGCGGAGGATGGAAGACAAGAATCAGCTTGTAGATGACATCCTGATGTTCCAAGTGATACACAGAGTGCGTGGTCCTTTTGAGAGGTATCCTCAGTTTTTTGATTCTACAATAAGGATCTGAAATCCATGCAAACTGTGTTCAAGGTTTTCTATGGACCATTTCTGTTGAAGTATTTAATGTCCTATACTATGCACACGAATTAGCAAAGTGTCCATGGGTGTCACTAGAAAATATGAATTTGACATGCATACTTTACTGTTGTAACTAACCTGAAGTACAGTAGATAGCATAGTTTAATAGGGTTATAGGTTATTATAGGGTTATGGGGTTTATAGTTATAATTCATATATGCCACATGAAGACATAAAAGAAACACACAATTTTTTTTGTTGAAACTGAAGTAACCAATCAAAACACTTTTACTGAATCAACTTTAACTGATTTTTACTAAGATTTCGGGATGGACTGAAAACACTTGGTGTGCTGGACAAAATACAAGCTCACCCAGAGAGTTTTCGCCCCCTTCTATGCTGGTCTCCTACAACCCTCACAGCTGATCTGGTTGATAACCTCTTTACCATTCGCCTATCTCCAGTTGGCAGCAATAGAAGGCATACTGAAGAAGTTGTTGTTCCTTTCTGGAGAGACTACCTTACAGATGCAGAAGGTAAAAGTTTTAAGCATTTCATGCATACACTGAAATATCTTCTCACTTGAAATTGATAGTGCACTGCATCTTGTCATTTGTAAATCAGTTAAAGGCCCCCTGTGATGAAAATCAATCATAAATGTTGTTTATGTCTGTCTGATGTTTTTAATTTGCTTTAAGACAAACCATGTGCAAATTTAGTATTCTATCTTTAAAACTGCAGTGATTTAAAGACAGTTTTAATACACGGTTTGAGATTGTGATGCCATTGTACAGTCGTGGCCAAAAGTTTTGAGAATTACATAAATATTGGAAATTGGAAAAGTTACTGCTTAAGTTTTTATAATAGCAATTTGCATATACTCCAGAATGTTATGAAGAGTGATCAAATGAATTGCATAGTCCTTCTTTGCCATGAAAATGAACTTAATCCCAAAAAAACCTTTCCACTGCATTTCATTGCTGTCATTAAAGGACCTGCTGAGATCATTTCAGTAATCGTCTTGTTAACTCAGGTGAGAATGTTGACGAGCACAAGGCTGGAGATCATTATGTCAGGCTGATTGGGTTAGAATGGCAGACTTGACATGTTACAAGGAGGGTGATGCTTGAAATCATTGTTCTTCCATTGTTAACCATGGTGACCTGCAAAGAAACGCGTGCAGCCATCATTGCATTGCATAAAAATGGCTTCACAGGCAAGGATATTGTAGCTACTAAGATTGCACCTAAATCATCAATTTATAGGATCATCAAGAACTTCAAGGAAAGAGGTTCAATTCTTGTAAAGAAGGCTTCAGGGCATCCAAGAGGATTCTCCTAAAGAGGATTCAGCTGCGGGATCGGAGGGCCACCAGTGCAGAGCTTGCTCAGGAATGGCAGCAGGCAGGTGTGAGCGTATCTGCACGCACAGTGAGGCCAAGACTTTTGGAAGATGGTCTGGTGTCAAGAAGGGCAGCAAAGAAGCCACTTCTCTCCAAAAAAAACATCAGGGACAGATTAATATTCTGCAGAAAAGTATAGTGAATGGACTGTTGAGGACTGGGGCAAAGTCATATTCTCCGATGAAGCCCCTTTCCGATTGTTTGGGGCATCTGGAAAAAGGCTTGTCCGGAGAAGAGAAGGTGAGCGCTACCATCAGTCCTGTGTCATGCCAACAGTAAAGCATCCTGACACCATTCATGTGTGGGGTTGCTTCTCATCCAAGGGAGTGGGCTCACTCACAATTCTGCCCAAAAACACAGCCATGAATAAAGAATGGTACCAAAACACCTTCCAACAGCAACTTCTTCCAACAATCCAACAACAGTTTGGTGAAAAACAATGCCTTTTCCAGCACGATGGAGCACCGTGCCATAAGGCAAAAGTGATAACTAAGTGGCTCGGGGACCAGAATGTTGAAATTTTGGGTCCATGGCCTAGAAACTCCCCAGATCTTAATCCCATTGAGAACTTGGGGTCAATCTTCAAGAGGCGGGTGGATAAACAAAAACCCACTAATTCTGACAAACTCCAAGAAGTGATTATGAAAGAATGGGTTGCTATCAGTCAGGATTTGGCCCAGAAGTTGATTGAGAGCATGCCCAGTCGAATTGCAGAGGTCCTGAAAAAGAAGGGCCAACACTGCAAATACTGACTCTTTGCATAAATGTCATGTAATTGTCGATAAAAGCCTTTGAAACGTATGAAGTACTTGTAATTATTTTTCAGTACATCACAGAAACAACTGAAACAAAGATCTAAAAGCCGTTTAGCAGCAAACGTTTTGAAAACTAATATTTATGTAATTCTCAAAACTTTGGCCACAACTGTACAGCGTTGACCTAAGTTGACCGAGTGGATCTCTGAACTGTAATGAGCAAATGCAGGCTGGGCTAATTTTAATATTTAATGATCTGCGTATATTAAAGGGTTAGTTCACTGAAAAATGAAAATTATGTCATTAATGACTCACCCTCATGTCGTTCCAAACCCGTAAGACCTCCGTTCATCTTCGAAACACAGTTTAAGATATTTTAGATTTAGTCCGAGAGCTTTCTGTCCCTCCATTGAAAATGTATGTACGATATACTGTCCATGACCAGAAAGGTAATAAAAACATCATCAAAGTAGTCCATGTGACATCAAAGGGTCAGTTAGAATTTGTTGAAGCATCGAAAATACATTTTGGTCCAAAAATAACAAAAATCACAACTTTATTCAGCATTGTCTTCTCTTCCGGGTCTGTTGTGAGTGCGACTGCTGTGACAATTGACGTACGATGCTGCTGATGTTATCTTTGTTATTGGGCGCACCAGAAAACATTTCAGCAGCGTCGTACGTCAACAGTGCCACTGCAGGGTCGGGAACGCGCTCACAACAGACCCGAAAGAGAAGACAATGCTGAATAAAGTCGTCATTTTTGGACCAAAATGTATTTTTGATGCTTCAACAAATTCTAACGGACCCTCTGATGTCACATGGATTACTTTGCTGATGTTTTTATTACCTTTCTGGACATGGACCGCATACCGTACATACATTTTCAATGGAGGGACAGAAAGCTCTCGGACTAAATCTAAAATATCTTAAAATGTGTTCCGAAGATGAACGGAGGTCTTACGGGTTTGGAACAACATGAGGGTGAGTCATTAATGACAGAATTTTCATTTTTCGGTGAACTAACCCTTTAAATAGAGCAAAGGTGAGTTTCAAGGGATAAAATTGACTACATGCAAGGGACTAAGATTACTGATGCAAGTAGATCAAGAAGGAACACAGAAGCTGGAAACAATTCTTGCCTTTGCCACTGGAGCCAATACTGTTCCACCAATTGGCTTCTTTCCACAACCTTCAGTTGAATTTCTTCACCGAGAGCATGATGCAGAAAGCACCTCTAAACTGCCTATTGCAAACACCTGCATCAATTGTTTAAAATTACCACTGCACACCACCTACAGAGACTTTCAGGAAAACATGGACTTTGCATTGGGAAATACCCATGGTTTTGGCATAAAATAATTAAAGGGTTAGTTCACCCAAAAATGAAAATTCTGTCATTAATGACTCACCCTCATGTTGTTCCAAACCCGTAAGACCTCCGTTCATCTTCGGAACACAGTTTAAGATATTTTAGATTTAGTCCGAGAGCTTTCGGACCGTCCATTGAAAATGTATGTACGGTATACTGTCCATGTCCAGAAAGGTAATAAAAACATCATCAAAGTACCTTTCTGGACATGGACAGTATACCGTACATACATTTTCAATGGAGGGACAGAAAGCTCTCGGACTAAATCTAAAATATCTTAAAGTGTGTTCTGAAGATGAATGAAGGTCTTACAGGTTTGGAATGACATGAGGGCGAGTCATTAATGACAGAATTTTCATTTTTGGGTGAACTAACCCTTTAATGGACAGACCTCCGTCTCAGTATTATGTTTAAAGATCAAGTTCATACAGATAAATGTCAGCATTTTAAATGATTTCAAAACAGTTCTTGACTCATGTTTCGAGGGTGAATATTGCACTTCGTTGAAAAATATATTTTTTCGAAAAATGAAAAGTTAAAGTTTAATGTTGCCAGTAATTTTGACAACTAACAATTTACAGGAGCATATTTTCAATAAGTTCACAGATGACATTGTTTCACTGTTGTTCACCATGTCTCTTGATCAACTTTTGATGTTTTACTTTTCTACCATTTTGCTTTGCATTTCAGTAATTTTGTTTTGGAGCTTGATATTTTTGACTGCATACATGTGACCATTTTGCATGGATAATTCATGCACCAACGAACACAGGTTTTATTGTTGCTATGAAAGTCTGGCTACCTTTTACTGTGCAATTATGCTAAATTGACTCACAAAAAAACTAATCTCATTAACTATTGGTAAGATGCACTGGGCATTGTTTTCTATAAACAATCTGCACACTGGCATTATTTTGTTGACAGTAATGCAGCATTTTACTTTTTTTCTTTTTTTTTTATATATGTGCAATGCATGTCTCCTGCAGATTATACTGTTGTAATATGAATGTTGATGTTGTTAGTTATCCTGTTTAACAAAGGACATCAAATGAATTTGCTCCACAGCCAAACACGTTAATAAAATGGTTTAACAGTTTCATTACTTTTTATCAGTTTTTTTTTTTTTAGAACTTATACAGACACATGGATGTAAAATGTTAACATAGAGCTTTAAGCTCACAGAATCACATTGATAAAGGTCTCATCCCATATAGAAAAAAACAAACTATAAACCTAAAGCTATTACAATAAGTGTTTTAAACTTAAACTTTTAAACATCACAGAGCATGGCAATGTTAGTTTTTCTGTGCATTACACAACTACGGCAAGTAAATATTCTTTTGTTTAATGTGCTCAGTCTATTTATCAAATCAAAAATATCTGTAGAGAGGGGTTTTTGGTTCCCTTTTTTGTAAATTATTTTAGGAATGCCTTACTTCTAGAAATTGCACAAGGTTGCAAAACAAATCTATACCATGATTTCCATCATCTACAAATGGATCAAATGTCTGCTGAAGTGTATGAATTGTTGTGTCACTGAGGATAATGTTAATTGATGGAACAACAACGTTATTATTTGTCTGTAAGTCTGAGAGTGATGTGTTGTCATCATTACCAAAACCACTGCCTGTGTCATAAATACCATTCATACCTGGGTTATGAATTCCTGCATTGCTGACTATGCCCCTTTGCCACAGCTGAAGACTTCAAATTTGGAAGGTAGCACAGTTCTAATCAAGTGGTTTTATCTCCCATTTTGAGAACAACTAATTTAAAAGCACAGTATGTGATTTCTTTGATATGATGTTGAGATTTCAAATCACCTAAGCAAACACTCCCCAACCCGAAAGGATCACACCCATATCTTCATAGCTCCACCCCCAAATTCACAAACACACTTTGCAACACATGCACCTCCCACATAAAGAGTGTATATTTCCCCTACTGCTGACTGGCTACAAGTGTGTTTTGGTGTTTGGTTCGATCCACTTTTAACAGCGTTTTTCAGAAATTGTGTACTGCACCTTTAAGTATGCTAATTCTTCCATCATGTCCAAGTAGATTGTTAGAAACTGACTCTGTGCTACTTCATTTACACTAAAGATAATATTTAAGGAATTTACTCACCATAATTGATTTGGAGTTGCAACATTGTAAATTCTTCGACGAATTGTACGCCGCCTTCTGAATGACCGTCCAATAGGATCAATTTCTTGTAGACTCTGTCTGACACGCTGCCTTTGAATGCATAACCCACGTGACCTCAAGCTCCCATGCACATATCGTTCACCTGCGTTTGCTGTAGACTGAAGAATTTCACCAACAACTCTGTTCAGGTTGTCATTTGATAGTGTTGCATACATCAGTGGCTGAACACCCAGCTGCTGTCTGTGCCTGTACAGAGTCCGAGAGCTTACACCTAAGCACATTGCAATGCTTTGCCAATTCATTCCCAGGGATACTAAGTGAGATATTTGCTCTCCTGAAATGCTGTATCGAGGTCTGCCTTGATGGCCAGTAATGACAGGTGGAGGAAACAGGACACAATTGTTCTCAGACACGACTCTTTGTCTGGATTCATAAGCAGTCCGCACTAAATTAAGACATCCATATAAGGACTCCAATGTTGTTACTGCTGCTCTATTTCTTGAATCCTCAACAAATATTGAGACTGACAGAAATCCACATAGGGTTTGAATGTGATCACACAGTTCTCTATGCATCCTATCATTCACAAAAGAATCGCCTTCTCTTTGCATTTGTTCAATACATTCCAGCACATTATTAAAAAATTGTCTGATTTTATGTTCATTGCTACTTACTCCCAAAAGTAAAAACTGTACTTGAAATGAAAACATGAAGACTTTGAATAGCAACATTGTGAAATTCCGAGGAAGAGCTGAGCATGTCTTGCACATGTATTTCCTGGTTTGAGAGTGACTTCCTGCTTAAACAGGAAGGAATGGATACCAAAAAAGGTAGAAATGCATGTATGCGAATGGAGAATGTGTGGGTGTGAAAGCAAAAATGTATGTATGTATGTATGTGACAGGAGAATGTATGTGTGTGAAAGGAGAACTGTATGCATGAGTAAGGAGAATGTAAGTGTGTGTGTGTGTGAGAGAGAGAGAGAGAGAGAGAGAGGAGAAATGTATGTATGTATGTATGTATGTATGTATGTATGTATGTATGTGACAGGAGAATGTAAGTGTGTGAGGTTAGAAATATATGTATGCATGTGAAAGGAGAATGTAAGTGAGTGCGAGAGACGAGAAATGTATGTGTGTGGAAGGAGAATGTAAGTGTGTGAGAGTAGAAATGTAAGCGTGTGTGAGAGTAGAAATGTATGTGTGCGAAAAGAGAATGTAAGTGTGTGAGGGTAGAAATATATGTATGTGAAAGGAGAATATAGGTGTGTGTGAGGATAGAAATATATGTATGTGAAAGGAAAATGTAAATGTGTGAGGGTAGAAATATATGTATGTGAAAGGAGAATATAGGTGTGTGTGAGGGTAGAAATATATGTATGTGAAAGGAGAATGTATGTGTGTGAGAGTAGAAATATATGTATGTGAAAGGAGAATGTATGTGTGTGAGAGTAGAAATATATGTATGTGAAAGGAGAATGTATGTGTGTGAGAGTAGAAATATATGTATGTGAAAGGAGAATGTATGTGTGTGAGAGTAGAAATATATGTATGTGAAAGGAGAATGTATGTGTGTGAGAGTAGAAATATATGTATGTGAAAGGAGAATGTATGTGTGTGAGAGTGCCAGAATGAATTATGGCTTGTACGGCCCCTCATATTATTTATATATATATATACAGTACAGACCAAAAGTTTGGACACACCTTCTAATTCAAAGAGTTTTCTTTATTTTTTTTATGACTATGAAAATTGTAGTGTCACACTGAAGGCATCAAAACTATGAATTAACAAATGTGGAATTATATACATAACAAAAAAGTGTGAAACAACTGAAAATATGTCATATTGTAGGCTCTTCAAAGTAGCCACCTTTTGCTTTGATTACTGCTTTGCACACTCTTGGCATTCTCTTGATGAGCTGAGGTGTGCCCTGTCAGGTTTAATAAGTGTGATTTCTTGCCTTATAAATGGGGTTGGGACCATCAGTTGTGTTGTGCAGAAGTCAGGTGGATACACAGCTGATAGTCCTACTGAATAGACTGTTAGAATTTGTATTATGGCAAGAAAAAAGCACCTAAGTACAGGAAAACGAGTGGCCATCATTACTTTAAGAAATGAAGGTCAGTCAGTCCGAAAAATTGGGAAAACTTTGAAAGTGTCCCCAAGTGCAGTCACAAAAACCATCAAGTGCTACAAAGAAACTGGCTCACATGCGGACCGCCCCAGGAAAGGAAGACCAAGAGTCACCTCTGCTGCGGAGGATAAATTCATCCGGGTCACCAGCCTCAGAAATCGCAGGTTAACAGCAGCTCAGATTAGAGACCAGGTCAATGGCACACGGAGTTCTAGCAGCAGACACATCTCTAGAACAACTGTTAAGAGGAGACTGTGTGAATCAGGCCTTCATGGTAGAATATCTACTAGGAAACCACTGCTAAAGAAAGGCAACAAGCAGAAGAGACTTGTTTGGGCTAAAGAACACAAGGATTGGATATTAGACCAGTGGAAATCTGTGCTTTGGTCTGATGAGTACAAATTTGAGATCTTTGGTTCCAACCACCGCATCTTTGTGCTACGCAGAAAAGGTGAACGGATTGACTCTACAGCCTGGTTCCCACCGTGAAGCATGGAGGAGGAGGTGTGATGGTGTGGGGGTGCTTTGCTGGTGACACTGTTGGGGATTTATTCAAAATTGAAGGCATACTGAACCAGCATGGCTACCACAGCATCTTGCAGCGGCATGCTATTCCATCCGGTTTGCGTTTAGTTGGACCATCATTTATTTTTCAAAAGGACAATGACCCCAAACACACCTCCAGGCTGTGTAAGGGCTATTTGACCAAGAAGGAGAGTGATGGGGTGCTGCGCCAGATGACCTGGCCTCCACAGTCACCGGACCTGAACCCAATCGAGATGGTTTGGGGTGAGCTGGACCGCAGAGTGAAGGCAAAAGGGCCAACAAGTGCTAAGCATCTCTGGGAACTCCTTCAAGACTGTTGGAAGACCATTTCAGGTGACTACCTCTTGAAGCTCATCAAGAGAATGCCAAGAGTGTGCAAAGCAGTAATCAAAGCAAAAGGTGGCTACTTTGAAGAACCTAGAATATGACATATTTTCAGTTGTTTCACACTTTTTTGTTATGTATATAATTCCACATGTGGTAATTCATAGTTTTGATGCCTTCAGTGTGAATCTACAATTTTCATAGTCATGAAAATAAAGAAAACTCTTTGAATGAGAAGGTGTGTCCAAACTTTTGGTCTGTACTATATATATATATATATATATATATATATATATATATATATATATATATATAGTACAGACCAAAAGTTTGGAAACAAGTTTTTGAAAGAAGTTTCTTCTGCTCATCAAGCCTGCATTTATTAGATCAAAAATACATAAAAAAAAATGTAATATTGTGATATATTATTACAATTTAAAATAATTGTTTTTAAATTTATTATACTTTAAATTATCATTTATTTCTGTGATGCAAAGCTGAATTTTTTGGATCATTATCACATGATCCTTTAGAAATCATTCTAATATGATGATTCATTATGTACACTACTGGTCAGTAATTTGGGGTCAGTATTTTTTTCTTCTTTCTTTTTTAAAATAAAATCAATACTTTTATTCAGCAAGGATGTGTTAAATTGATAAAAAGTGATAGTAAAGAAAATATATTATTAGAATATACATTATTAGAATTTTTTTTTTATTTTGAATAAATGCAGTTCTTTTTAACCTTTTATGAAGTGAAGTGACATTCAGCCAAGTATGGTGACCCATACTCAGAATTTGTGCTCTGCATTTAACCCATCCGAAAATGCACACACACACTGTGAACACACACCCGGAGCAGTGGGCAGCCATTTATGCTGCGGCGCCCGGGGAGCAGTTGGGGGTTCGATGCCTTGCTCAAGGGCACCTAAGTCGTGGTATTGAAGGTGGAGAGAGGACTGTACATGCACTCCCCCCACCCACAAATCCTGCCGGCCCGAGACTCGAACTCACAACCTTTTGATTGGGAGTCCGACTCTCTAACCATTAGGCCACGAATTCCCACATAATTTATTATTCATCAAATATATTAGACAGCAGAACTGTTTCCAACAGTCATAATAAATCAGAATATTAGAATGATTTCTAAATGATCATGTGATAGACTGGATGTTACATGTGACACTGAAGGCTGGAGTAATGATGCTGAAAATTCAGCTTTGCATCACAGGAATAAATTATTATTTTTTAAAAAGTATATTCAAATAGAAAACTATTATTTTAAGTTGTAATAATATTTCACAATAATACAGTTTTTTTTCTGTATTTTTGATCAAATAAATGCAGGCTTGATGAGCAGAAGAAACTTCTTTCAAAAACATTAAAAATAGTAATGTATGTGTGCTATATCTCTATTAATATTTGAATCAAGTATGAAATATTTCCCATGAGCAGGAATGTACCATCTTTGTAAATACATAGATTATGACATTCAAACTGTTGAAATTTCTGCATTCAATATCCCACATCATATGGTGAGTTATTGCCCTGCATCACTTGATGTAATTGTTTAGACTTTAGATATGCAGTTTGTTAATAAAGATAATGCCTATTTTAAAATTTATTTTGACGTTTTCAGAGATGTAATCTCCAGTGCCATTCAGTAGTCACGAGCACGCTGTGAACAACCTTAACTCATTCAGATCTTCTAAAATTTGCTCCTGGCTTAGGTGTCTCTATAGTGGTTAAACATGAGCTATAATTTGTTTTTGGTAAATCTAATGGTCACGTTTTGGTTTCATTTATCTTTTATTTGTTCCAAAACCAACTTTATTGTAACTTTATATTTTTATATAACTTTAATGCTGTATCAGAGTGCTGCCTTAGCGGCTTTCATTATGTGTGTTGTTGTTTATTAACAATTATTATTCAATGAATAATATTTTATTTAAATAATAGTAGTATTTAATAATAGCATTTTGTATTGAGATGCAGTCTGTGTTTAGATGCATTGTTATACCATTAGATGGCAACAAGAGACTGTTTTGATGAGTGAATCAGCAGTAAAGACTCTTATATTGAAAGAGACAGATACAGGGTTATAAACAAGGAAGTTATTTTCCCTTTCAACAACCAGTGCTGGCCCGTCCAACAGGCGGTACAGGTGGTCACCTAGGGCCCCGCCTTAAGGGAAGGTTGTCAACTGAATTTCCAATGGCGTGACATCAAAGTATGACAAGAGGTATAGAGAGCAGGGAGCTCTGCATGCTTACAAATTGCTTTTGCAATACTTTGATGTCACACACTGTTTGGTCTATGCAGCTCCACTTTAAACCGAATACACCTTTGTATATACAGATGATGCATTAAGGCTGTACACTGCGGTATGTCAAACTAAATCCAGAAGAGCTGTAGCAACGTCTCCAAGATGCTTCAAGAAACCTTCCTGCAAAGCTACAGTACTGTAAAAATTTTTAGGCACTTTTGTAAAAATGCTGTAAAATGAGGATGTTGTCAAAAATTATGTTATAAATAGATTTTCTTTATGATTTAACTTATATCAACTAAATTAAATCAACATTTGGTGTGCCCATCCTTTGTGTTTAAAGCAGCTTTTGCCCTAGGCGCACTTGCACATGTTTATTTATTTATTTATTTATTTTTTATTATTACAATTAATGGCAAAATTAATCTAATAAAATGTAATCTAATAGTTCCTACTGACACACTACAGTAAAATAACTGATTCAAAACCATTTTAGCTGGTGAAATTACTAGTGTTTTAATTATTTTGGCCATCACTGTACATAATATTTATTCTTGCAGTATTACATTTACATTTACATTTAGTCATTTAGAGGACATGAGGACAATGAAAGCAATCAAAATCAACAAAAGAGCATTGATACAATTGATACAAGTGCTATAACAAGTCTCAGTTAGCTTAACGCAGTACACGTAGCAAGGGCTAATACTAATACTTAATTGTATTAGAGTATTAGTATTATACAGTATTAGTACTTGTTTTAATAATTGCAATGATGCCCATGATCACAGACAGATATGTCATATAAGGGAAAATTGACACCATGTCTACACCGGACGAGACAGTTGTTAAACAGCGCTGGCCCAGGCACAGTCTTCACTGGACTAAACAAAGCAACCATTAAAAATCATTTGAATTTTGTGTCAGTACATCATAAATGGAACGTGGTATTAGTTTACTGTTGGGGATTTGTCATGTTGCATCCAGCGTAGACAGCATCGCTGATTATAATTGATACTATTGTATCTTGTCGTGCTGTGAGAGTAGACAGTGTGAGTCACATTACAGACCTGAATCAATGTCTAATGGAATAAGTTTTTTTGTTTATTTGTTTGTTTGACCATCAATCAAGACTTATTTTTGCATATTTGTTTGTTTACTTGGTTTGATTTATTTAGATTTTATGTATAATTCTGTTATTATGTTTTATTATTTACTTACTATTTACACTTACCGTATTTTCCGGACTATAAGTCGCACCTGAGTATAAGTCGCATCAGTCCAAAAATGTCATGATGAGGAAAAAAACATATATAAGTCACACTGGACTATAAGTCGCATTTATTTAGAACCAAGAGAAAACATTACCGTCTACAGTCACGAGAGGGCGCTCTGTGTCTTCAGTGTAGAATACAGGAGCACTGGGCAGCATAGAGGTAACCCTTTCACTGGTGAGTTTAAAATATTCTAGCTGTCCCCCCACAGTGACTTTTTTTTAAAGGCTTGTCACATGACACACCGCAGCCACGAAACACTGTATGACAGATGTATCACTTTCATTTTTTTTCAGAAACTTGATTACCATGTCATAAACTATCTGATATTCAGATTTACAAATAAGTCATTTTTTGCATAAAAACTTTTATGATCTTGATCATTATCTATTACGTGAGATGGCCCCTGCCATGTTTGTTCACACTGCAGTTCAGAGATTCCGTTCAGTTGGATTTACAGCATGTGAATTAAATAATTCCTCCCAAAATACATGTAAGTAAGTGGTCGGTGAACTGGGAGAAGAATAAAGTGAACTTTATAGTTACTTACACTATGTTTAACTAATATGAATAACATCACCACATTATATTTGAATGGATTATTACTGCTGCTTTACTAACTGACTTGTGTTACGACCCTGTGCTTCCTTTTCTTGCCTGCTGGTGGTGGGATGACTTGGGAGTGTGTGGAGGATTGCACACCCCTGTTGAATAATCTCCTCTAATTGTGGAGCGGATAAAGTTGAGACTGATCCTCTCCATTTCACTTCCTCCAGGGGATCGGCAGTCCTCAGGAGAAGTCATCGGCTCGAACCTTAGTTTTGTTGTCCTCACCATTTGGATTGTTATTTAAACCCTAGACATTGTTGTAATATTTTGATATTGTATTATTTTGATACTTGAATAAAGTATATTGCAAGTCAATCGATCTGAACAAGTGCTCCTATTTTATGTTATGGTCGAGAACGAGCTGGTTGTGATACTTGTTATGTTATCTTACAATAAATTATCAGTGCAGCCCAAACCGTGCCATTTGCAAGTTCAGCAAGAATGACCTTTGACTGTTTCGACTACCACTATTCAGCACTGCAATTTTCAAACAAATGTGACATGGTGAAGTATCACTTTTGAGTTTATCATTATTATACTATTTTATTTTTTTATTTACATTTTTCAATCAGAGTATAAAGCAAGAGAAGACACTGGACTGTAATGTTTACCAAATGGAGTTGGTTAGAAACATGAAACAGGTCACAGACAGTAATTTTGGAGGGCAAGTGTAATAGGGACTATGCAAACACCCATCTAGTTCCAGAGACATTTGGACCCAAGAGAACGAATGCTAAAGCCACACTCAAACACAAAGAAAAACTCCATATTGTTTGATACGGGGGGTGTTGTCTAGATTTATGCTTGGAGACAAACATCATGTGCTTTTGGTTACATTTTAGAACTTTTCATTGCTGTGATAGCTCTTTCTCATACCTGTATCCTACTGAGTATTCAGTTTTTGATTTATATGGAAACTAAAACTAAAGGTGGTGAAGAGGAGGCAACATTTAGATTGACTGGCACGAAAAAAAAAATATTAGTATATCTGCCCACAAATCAGCCTCAGGTCTTTAGCCAACTCCCTTGCATTAGTTAGGCAACAAACTTGCCATTAACTCTTTACTTCCCTTAAGTCACAGGTCTCATCTATCCATGGGGCAGTCAGCAAATGCTGCAAATGTATCTACTGTGATTTGTGATGGCTTTATTTATCTCATTGTTGCTGATGTCACTTACTGCGACCCAATAATAATGCTGGAGGCTTGAGCTTTGTAAATGGCCTCTGAGGACAAGTAAAAAATGGACACATATTCACCATGCCAATGTTGTAATCATAAAAATGCAGTAAATTATGCAGTTATTATGTTAACATCCCCCAGTCTTGTGTTAAACGCTGAAGATTAAGCCAATAAATAAACAATCATCACTTATAATAGTTATGGGATCATTAAGCTCTAAGAAATATACTACAGTGGGTACAGAGTAAAACACGTAAATACACTGATCATGAACCATGCATGGCACAGTACCTTTTTTTTGTATTGTTTTTGTATTATTATTAATATACTTTGTTATATTTGCTTCTTTATTCTTCTTCTTCTTATGGTCAAAATATTGATCAAAATATTTCAGTATCACATTTATAACATTTGCTTCTTCCTACCTAATATGAAAGTAATAGGCCACGACATAATAACTCATGGGAATGTGATAATATGTCATGGCCATGAGATATTAATTTGTGGGAACGTCATATTATGTCGCGGCCACAAGATTATTTTGTCGAGGTGACGACATCATTATGTCATGGCCTTGAGATGCTATGTTAAGGGAATGATGTCCATTTCTCGTGGCCACAACTTCTTATGTTGAGGGAACGAGATTGTTTTTCTAGTGGCCATGAGTTTAATGCAGAAACAAACCTGTGTGACCATAGCAACCCGCGATTATCAGAGATGGATTCATTCATATTTTATTTTAAATTAAGAAAATGTTATATTATTTATTATAGAAAACATTTTATTATTAAATTATTATATTAACCATATGCCTTGGCTATTGGATTTTATTATGTGCCAGTGGTGGCGCTAGAGCGGTGCTTGACGGGGCTATAGCCCCATCAGAAACTTGCTTAGCCCTAGCACAAAACGTAGTTACATTTGTCAATGAAAACACAACAGGCTCATTTATGATTTATCTGACAATTATGCCAATAAAGTTTTGACGTCATGTGATGATAAATGAGCATGTTGTGTTTTCATTTACAAATTAAACTATGTGATTGATTAATTCCACAACGAAACACTATTGTGAAATGAAATATATGCAAAATTTAAAATGCATTCCAGCAAAAATTGCAGTCAGCATAATCAAAGCTTGATTTGCATGTCGAGAATTTACAGTAGGCCATCATTTACAAAAGTATTCTTTTGTAAAAAAAAAACTATATAAACGAATATAAAATATAACCAATAAAAATAGTCTAATAATAATAACAATTATAATATACAAATATTACGGGGAAAAGACAATCAGTTAATGGACAAAACTTTAGGGGTGGATACAATTTTTTTCTTATATTATGCACTTTATGTAAAATTTATTCATGATAAACTTCATTTGAATGCTGATTATCACATGTAATAAATTCCAATAGCCAAGGCATATGGTTAATATAATAATATAATAATTTAATAATTAAATATTTTCTATAATAAATGATACAATATTTTCTAAATTCAAAATAAAATATTAATGAACCCATCTCTGATAATTCCAGGTTGCTATGGTCATGCAGGTTTGTTTAAGCATTAAACTTGTGGCCACTAGAAAAACATAAGAAGTCGTGGCCACGACAGTCAGGGGTGGACTGGGACCAAAAAGTGGCCCTGGACTTTCTGGCCCACAGCACCCCACCACATCATAACGCATTTGCCCCTGTTTTGATCTCATTTATTAATTTAATACTTAGGTAAACAGTTTGGGGATTTTAATCAATAGGGCAACTGATCCTCCGTTGAAACAAAAAAAAAAAACCTGCGTGCAGCAGCTGTTCATTTAGCGACTCCTAGTGAGCGATACATGCTCATCATCATGACACAAACATTCTCCTAGGCTAGAACTCACACTTTGCATTCAGTTAACAGATCGCACTCGTTCAAAGCACGCACTGAGAGCAGCATTTGAGACAATGCGTGTACACAGAATTAATTAATATTTTGCATATCGTAACTTCTGAATGAACACATACACACAAAATTATGTAATACTATGTTTTCTGTCATTAAAAATATATATACACACCGTAATTCCTCAAATAAAAAAACGGTAGTCAAATAAACGCCAGGCCTCTTAAAGTGGCCGGGGGCGTGGTCAACACGGACAAATAAAGGCCGGGGGAAGATGTGCAACAGAGTCAGATAACAAACGTACATGCCCACTGCCGCAGCGTTTCTTGTTCTCGAGTCAAGAACCGGTTGCATCGGTTTTCGGATCACCAGTACTCTAAACTGATAAACGTTTCTGTCGGACGCGTCTGATACAAGAACCGGGGAGCTGATGATACTCCGCATGCATGATTCAGCGTGAAGCAGACTGACACAGAGCGCGTCTGAACTGAACTGATTCTTTTGGTGATTGATTCTGAACTGATTCTGTGCTAAAAAGTCCCGGTAATACAGATGGCCAGTCCGCCCCAGGATATCGTTCCCTCAACATGGCATCTCGAGGCCACGACATAATGATGTCGTTACCTCGACAAAATGATCTCGTGGCCACGATATAATATGACGTTCCCACAAATTAATATCTCATGGCCACGACATATTATCACGTTACCACGAGTTATTATGTCGTGGCCACGACAAAACTAAGTGAACCGACCATGTCCTCTCTCAGGCACCGTACTAATGAGTTTATCTAATTGTTTCACTTTTTCAGAGTATAAAGCAAGATAAGGTATTGACAAAATGCAAAATGTCCAATCTATATATATGTGTGTGTGTGTGTGTGTGTTTGGAATGTGAGCTTAAACCCTTGTGAGTTGAAATCATTATCAATACTCTTAGAAAGAGTACAAATTGTAAATTGTGTTTTTGTCATTGGGATCTGTGTTAAAATTTGAGTGATCATTATCTCTATTATGTCATTTTGATTTTAATACAAGTCAGTGCTGATGTGGGGAAACACTCAGGTGCAGAGGGACTGAGGGAAAATAATCGGTTCCAATTAATTGAAAAGGATTTCTGTGATCTCCCTCTGTGAGGGAATGGAATGGATTTGCTGATCTGGGAAGCAGATGTTAGGTGGACATGGTTCCTTAGGGGGAACAGTGGGAGTGCATGAGAAATGTTCTGTCTGAGGGTCTTTGGTGCAGCGGTGTCTTTTTTTTATATTCTTTTATATCATATCTTCTTACTTTCACTCCAGCAATTGCTTGATAATGCCTGAAAAGGTATAACATATGCTCACAATTTGCTTCTTGTATTGTATCAGTGTGATACTGGGATGTGTTTTACATTGCTGTTATCATTTAGGGTAACGCTTACACCTCATACTCTATTATAGAGCTGTTATTAAAAATTAGTCATAAAGCAACCTTCAAAAGATTAGTTCAGCTGGAAGGAGAACAGAAGAAAACATGAAGAGAAGATATGTATGTGTTGTTCTTTCTTCTTGCATAAGACAAAATCTATGCCTTTCTGGTTTCAAGTCAAACAAAACAAATGTATATCCCCTCTCTGATCCTAATTTGACTGTGGGGTAAGCCAAGTGTTTTACATTTGGTGGCTTAAGAATCTATAGCACTCTTTCTCTTTCAAACACACTCACAAACCATTAGAGAGGTTATATACAAACTGACACTGCCACAGCCCATGCAGGAGAAGAGAATAAGCTAATGGACTCTTTGCCTAATGTGATAAGAGCCATTATTGACACGCTGCCAGAAAAATGCAAGACCATTAGCTCAGAGGTGGCTTACCCATTCCCTTGTCTGCTTCAGCAGCATCTCTTGAGCTATTCCTGTCCACAGACCTCTCAAGATAGAGCTCACAGACCCAGAGCAAAGACAGTTATAGTGACTCTTACCAGCAGCATTATTTACTGCTGACATACACATTCAAATGCATTTGAGAATGAATGGAAATAATGTGGAAGGGGCTGGAGTTCAGCCAACCAGACCCATTAAAGGTGCAATTTGTAATATTTACAACGATCTATTTACAGAAATGCAATATAATATATATAACTATGTTTTCAGATGTGTATAAAGACCTTTCTAAATGAACCGTTTTGTTTTTATTACCTTAGATTGAGCTATTTCTACATACACCGCGGGTCCCCTTACATGGACGTCGCCACCATGTTTGTACAGTAGCCCTAAACGGACAAACTGCTCTACAGATTGCGTTTCATCACTTTGTTGTTATTTCAAATAAAACGGTTACACAATGATGAACAAGTACAGTAACATTCGCAATAACATTGATTTATTGAATAATTAAGTACATATAATTCCTTGATTTACCTTTGTAAAGAAATCTTATTGCTCTCTGCTGTCTTTACCGACGACATCTTTACCCGTGTCGGCCACTGTAACTTCTCTAAAGGGAGGGGTAAGTGGGGGACTGAGCCGTTGGTTGCAATTCACAACCTCACCGCTAGATGCCGCTAAAAATTACACAGTGCACCTTTAAACATGGATTTTGATGTCAGTAATTTAGCCAAGAAGATCCCTTGAAGGATGAATATTACCACCAGTGCTGTGTGGGTAGGGATCAAAAGAATAACAAGAAGTTGTATTAGGGTTTTGGGAAAACAAAGGTCTAGAAACAGCCCTATATCCTTTTACTTCCAGACATTATTATACTGTAATTAGTTTCTCTGGAAATAAACATAATTAACACCACATACAGTATTACTGCATCTATCTGTCTGTCTGTCTATAACTTGTGAGTGCCAGCACAGAAACACAGTTAGTTGTTCAACCTTATCCACTATGTGAACCACCAAACAAGAAAAAGACCAGACTTCTGGGGTTGTCATTGTTAATAGAAATTAATTAAATTAATTAAATTACTACTACTACTACTACTGATAATAATAATAATAATAATAATAATAATATCAAAGGTCCGGAACAACTGGTTATTACAAAACATGTATTTAATTAACATGCATAACAAATCAATACATTTTTATTTTTATTGATTTATTTTTTTGTTTATAAATTGCATTTTGGATTCAAAATACATTAATAATTAAAGCTGCATTCTGGGTTTAAAGGGCCCTCTCACTGGCCTTAGGAAAACAGAATGGTGAGGAATATGCATTTAAAGTGGTAAATATAGGAGGAATATGATGAAGTCATCTACACGTGCCAATCCTGCTGCCAGCTGGTGGCGCTAAGGTCAAGAGTATTGGCATTGTGGGATTACAAATTTATAAAATGTTAAATCTAGGTTCTAATGTAATAGCATATAAACTGAAAACATTTTGAGGTACATTTTGAGGTAAAAAATGATCAAAGCCCAAGTGTCTGAGATAATGACCTTTTGTCTTTGTGCTATTCCTTGCCATTTGGCTTTTTAAGCTCAAGGAACAGCTCTGCCTTTTGTCTCTATGATAATGTAAAGGTATGGGCGAAGGTATCAGGCACCTCTGCATTTGAATGACACTGTTATGCTGATGAGATCAAAGCTGGGAGTTTGCCAGTATCAGGCCGATCCCTGTATTCAGTTTGCATGCTTTGTCTAAATTGTTTCCACCTCTACTGTATGTATTTGTTCACGTCAGGACTCTTATCAAATGTGTGAAGGTTGGGGCAGATCGGATATTGCTTGCATGAGTTACAACAACATCCTTTTGCATGGTATTACTAGCATGCTTTAGCACTTAGTTAGTGTTGCTAGCATATTTGAGTATGTTTCGGGGATGTTTAGCAAGCAATGGCTTATTTTAGTGTGTTGCTTTTAGGCCATCACTGTGTCACTTCATGTTGCCTGTAGGTGTCACTATGACTATTAACAGGATATGGGCATATAGATGTCTTGAAGCCAGGAATTGTATCAAACATGTTAAGTTTAGGGCCGATTTGACATTGCTTGCCTGAGTTACAACAACTTCCTGTTTCACTGAATTAATAGCATGCATTAGCACTTAGCACTAAGTGTTGACAACATATTTTAACATGTTTCTTAGCAAGTTGCTAGCATATTTAACATTTTCTGACACTTTTCAGTATGTTGTTAGGAGTCCATAACAGTGTGAAACATGTCACTTCCTGTTGCTGGCAGTTGGCACTATGACTATAACTAAATATGGGAAAGTACATGTGTTTAGGACACAACATGTTTTGAGATTTTATGTGCATGTTTAGACCCTAAAAAATGTGATTCATTTTGAAGAAGAAGAATTAAAGCTGCAAGCAGCGTTGAAAGGGCCCTTGCACCCAGGCTTACTGACACTGGGTGGCTTTGGGAAAATGGTGAACGTTGGGCAGTATGCATTTAAAAACGTAAATAGAGGAGGAATATGTCAAAGTCATTTATATGTGCCGAGCCTCCTGCTGCCAGCTGGTGGCACTATGACTATAACTGAATAATGGCATGTAGATGTCTTCAGGTGAGGACTTTTATCAAACGTGAAGTTTGGTGCATATTGGACATTGTATGTCTTAGTGTAAAACATGACATTTCCTGTTACCAACAGGTGTTGCTAGAACTATAACTACATAATGTTATGTAGATGTCTTCAGGCCAGGACTCTGAACAAACATGTGAAGTTTGGGGCAGACTGGACTGAACACATCTAAGTTAGTGTAAAGCAGGACTTCCGGTTTTGCCATGTAGTGGAGAGACGCGTAGTGTAAGAGCTCCGACTTAAAATTCACAATTATTTTTCATAACACTATATTGGGGGCTGGTTTGTTTTCTTTACACTACTTTTGTTCTTGGTTACTTGTTCCTAATGAGTAAAGGTACACGAGCTGGTGGTAAAAACAACCCTCATAGCAAAGTGCCTCATCCTGGGCAAGAAAGCGGCAAGATGTCGGACGACGCTACAAACCCGCTAACAACTGACACGCTGGTGAGCGAACTTGACAAACTGAGGAGAAACATGACTGGCGAACTCACTGCCCTGCTGAATTCGTCGCTTGAGTCTATTCACTCGTCCATTGCCTCTATTGGGTCTACCTTGGCGACTCAGGCGACTACCATCACTGATATGGAAACTAGTTTATCCGATCACAGCGACAGGATTACTCATCTCGAGCAGGAGATCTCTACACTTCAGTCGAAGTTGGTGTTGGCAACGGAGGAGAACATCGCCTTAAGATCTAATGTGGAAGATCTCGTCTCGCAGTCCAAACGGCAGAATATTCAGGTGGTTGGTCTTCCAGAGGATATCGAGGGAAAGGATGTCAGGCAGTTTATGACAGATTTATTCACCGAGGTTGTCGGTGATGCCCTTCCCGCCCCTCCAGAGCTTGATAGAGCCCATCGGAGCCTGAGACCCAAACCCTGCAAAGGTCAAAATTCCCGTCTGATTATAGTGAGGTTTCACCGTTACATTGAGAAGGAGGCCGTGCTCAAATGGGCGAAATCCTCCAAAGAAATTACATTTAAAGGTCACAGGATCAAATTCTACGAGGACTTCTGAGCTTCAGTGGCTAATAGGAGAGCTTCGTTCAATAATGTCAAGGGCCTGTTATACAAACGCAGTGTTCGTTTTGGCATGCTTTACCCAGCCAGACTTCGCGTGTCATACAAGGGCTCAGAGTACTTCTTCAACTCTCCTGACGCAGCAGAAAATTCTGCCATCAAAACTTTACTGAGTAACTTTATGGGCAGTGTTGAAGATAAGGAGAGACTCCTGTATATATATATATATATATATATATATATATATACCCGTGAATAAATGCTTTATGCTCTGAACACTTAATTTACAGATGTTCAATATTTAATTTTATTATTGTTTATTATTGTTTATTTTTGTATATATATATATATATATATATATATATGTACATATTAAAATTTTTTTTGTGTGTAATTTAAAAAACTATATATTCCAATTTTTTTTTTTTTTGTGTGTGTGCTTGTAAATCATATAGTCTTTTATTATTCACTCAGACTATTTTAGTGTTCAGGTTTTTGCTCGACTCACCTCTTTCTTGCCGGTCTTATAGTAACTTGCTTCAACTTGTGTTCTCGTTTTGCACACTTGCTGATCTGCATTCTGTCTATTCTTTATCGGGAGCGCTTGTCTGATTGGTGTTAAATTCTTTAAGTTTGTCGGAGTCAACTCCACTACTTAATCGGTTGCGATAACTCTGGCAACTCGCCATGTCTAAGTGGACGAGTATCAGAAGGGTCTTTCTTTTGTTGTTTTTGAATATATTTGTGTTTTTGTTCTCTATGTTCTGGGGTTGTGTTTGATGGAGGATTCTTTTGTCTTATTTGGCTTTTACTTTTGTTTTTCACACATGTTAACCGTCTTGATGCTAAAATAACATTGTTTTTTTTTATTTTTCCCCCAATTTAGTTCATTATGTTCTCCTATGAATAAGCCCCCTGTTGACTCAAAGCGGGGAGGGGTTGGGCACAGTATTAGATTCATTACATGGAATGTATGTGGGTTAGGCGGCCAAATTAAACGTTCCAGAGTTTTTCTAAAAACACTGTCCTCTGATATTATATTTCTCCAGGAGACGCATTTGCGTACAGGTGATCACATCAGATTGCGTAAACAATGGATTGGTCAAGTGTATCACTCTAGTTTTAATAGCAAATCCAGAGGTACTGCAATTTTGATACATAAAATAGTTATGTTTCTAGCAAAGCAAGTAATCTCAGATCCTGAAGGACGCTTTGTAATTGTCAGTGGTGTTCTTTTCCATACCCCTGTAGTTTTAGTAAATGTATATGCCCCTAATTGGGACATCCCTGCTTTTATGCACTCACTTTTCTCAAAAATCCCAAATCTTGATACCCATCACCTTATTTTTGGAGGGGACCTTAATTGTGTTATTGATAATAAGCTGGATAAATCTGTGTCTAAATCTACATCATCTTCCACTATGTCCAGGTCTTTAATTTCACTTACAAACCAAATAGGCTGTGTATACCCCAGGCGCTTTTTACATCCTTCTGATAAAGTATTTTCATTTTTCTCTGGTGTGCACCAGGTTTACTCACGGGGATCGATTACTTCTTTCTTGACAAAGCCCTACTTTCTTCAGTTATTTCTTCAGATTACTCAGCCATTGTTATTTCCGATCATGCCCCACATATTTTAGATATTTCCTTTTTACCTGCTTTTAAGAACCGACCTCAGTGGAAATTCAATGTAGGACTTCTTGCCAGAACTGATTTCTGTGAATTTTTATCCAAACATATTGACTTTTTCATTGAGACTAACAAATCAGTCTCTGCTTCTCTTTTATGGGAGACATTTAAAGCATTTTTTCGTGGCAGAATACTTTATTTTAGTGCTCACTTAGCTAAGGTTAGAAAATCTTGTCAGCAAGAGCTTATCCGTTCAATCCTAGAGGTGGATAGCCAGTATTCCAGCGATCCCAAACCCGATCTTAAGTTGAAACCTTTGAAGTTGCAAACTGAGTTTGATTTGCTTTCAACAAATAAAGCAGAATATTTACTTAAAAGAACTAAAGCCACTTATTATGAACATGGGGACAGAGCAGGCCGTCTTCTTGCTTCCCATCTTAAACATCAGTCCGCATCCTGCTTTATTACACAGATTTATGATAACCATTCTAATAAGCTTGTTACTGATCCTCAAAAAATTTACTCTAAATTAAATTGTCTCTTCCTCCTTTTATTCCAGTCTCTATACTTCTCAACCTCCTTCTGATGTTTCCTCTATGGAGTCTTTCTTACATAATTTAAATATCACTACTATTAATACATTAATACAGGAGACATTGGATGAACCTCTTAGATTAGATGAAATTACCACTTGCATTGGTCATATGCAGTGTAACAAGGCTCCAGGGCCTGATGGCTTCCCCTTAGATTTTTATAAGAAATTTTCAGTGCAGTTAGCCCCCTTATTGTTTAATATGTACAAGGAGTCGTTTGAGTACGGTTTTCTCCCTGCCTCATTGAATCAAGCATCTATCTCCCTTCTATAAAAAAAAAAAATAAAGACCCAACTTTATGCAGTAGCTATAGACCTATCAGTTTATTGAATGCCGACGTAAAAATTCTAGCAAAGGTGCTGGCAAAGCGCATAGATCCGTGTCTTCCTGATATTATATCTGAGGATCAGACGGGGTTTATTAGGGGACGTCAGATGTCATCTAATATCCAGCGTTTGCTAAACATTCTTTTTAGTCCATCTCTTTCTACTAAGTCTGAAATTATCATTTCCCTTGATGCTGAAAAAGCATTTGATCATGTCGAATGGAATTATTTGTTCACTGCATTAAAAAAATTTGGCTTCGGGAATAATATCATTTCATGGATCCGCCTCTTATACACTGCTCCCTCTGCAAGTGTTAAAACTAATGCTGATAGTTCATCATTCTTTCCCCTCTTCCGCGGGACACGGCAGGGTTGCCCTCTCTCTCCTCTGCTCTTTGCCTTAGCCATTGAGCCTCTTTCTATCGCCTTAAAAACATCTCCGTCTATATGTGGGATTCATAGGGGTGGCACGGAACATCGGGTTTCTCTATATACTGATTACTTGTTGTTGTATGTTCAAGACCCAGTTGGCTGTGTGAACGAGATTATGCGCTTGCTTGACACCTTTGGCTCTTTTTCAGGCTACAAATTAAACCTTACAAAAAGTGAATGTTTCCCCTTAAATTATATGGCTAAGAAAATTTCTAAAAGCGCCCTACCCTTTCATTTCTCCCCTGCAGGGTTTCGATATTTAGGCGTAAACATTTCATACCCTTTCAGTTCTCTGTTTAATAATAACTTCACAAATTTGGTTGATCAAATTAAGATTGATTTAAAACGATGGGACAGCCTGCCCCTTTCTCTAGTAGGAAGAGTGGAGACCATTAAAATGAATGTTTTGCCACAACTTTTATTTCTCTTTCAGTCTCTCCCACTTTTTCTACCTAAATCTTTTTTTAAATGCTTAGATAAAATTTTTTTCATTCATCTTCATTCATTTGGGCAGGTAAGAATCCTAAGGTTAATAGATCTATCCTTCAAAGAAACAAATGTGATGGAGGTCTAGCCCTGCCTAATTTTATTTTTTATTACTGGTCCGCTAATATCTCTAAGATTTTCTTATGGTGTAATGCGCCGGAGGTCAACTGGTGCACTCTAGAAGCTACTTCTTGCCTTTCTTCTTGCCTCCCTGCACTGGTTTTTGCTCCTTTGTCTCTGCGTCCCTCTAGTTATACTAAAAATCCCATTGTGTTATCGACATTAAAAATTTGGAAACAATTTCGACACATTTTCATTTAGAGTCACTATCCATCTCAAGTCCTATTTGCAAAAATCATTTGTTTTTGCCACCAGGTATCGATCACACCTTTAAAAGATGGCGCGGTAAGGGCATAGTTTGTTTTTCTGATCTATTTATCGATAATTATTTTGCTACATTTATCAATCTTACTTCCAAATTTAACTTGTACCCTACAGGTTTGTTCAGGTATTTTCAACTCTGTAATTTTGTCAAAGCCAACTTCCCCAGTTTCCCTCTATTACCAGAAAAATTTCTGCTTGAGAAATTATTGTCAACTTCTACAGGTGGTAGTCGTATATCCTCTATTTATGCTATGTTACTCTCATCTTCTCTTAACTGCTTGAAGATAACCTGGGAGAATGAGTTGCGAATCCAGTTATCCCAAGAGCTATGATTTGAGGCTCTTGCTAGAGTTAACTCCACCACTGTATGTGCTCGGCTAAGTCTCATTCAGCTAAAAGTCTTGCATCGAATTTGACCAAAGCTAGACTTCATAAATTGTTCCCACAAACAGAAGACTCCTGTACCAGATGCTCCTTCTCTCCCGCTGATCACACTCATACGTTCTTTGGCTGCCCAAAATTGGCCTCATTTTGGGCTTCTTTTTTGACTTCATGTCTAGGGCTCTGCATGTTTCTTTATCTCTATGTCCCATAGTTGCCATCTTCGGCGTTTCTCACTTGTCTTCTATCACAAGGCAGAAATCAGAGGTTATTGCCTTTGCCTCTCTGATAGCTAGAAGGTGCATCTTGTTGCATTGGAAGTGTCCAACCCCTCCCTCAAATACCTCTTGGCTAAAGGATCTGATGTCATTCCTTTCACTTGAAAAATTGAAATATTCTACTCGGGGCTCAATTGATACATTTTATAAAATGTGGAACCCTATTCTAAATCTTTATGAAGCTATGTCCTCTCTAGATTCTGACTAATTTTATAAATCATGGGTATGTAAACATTGAACCGATTTTTGATCCAGTATATGTGTGCTATGTTTTGGATGCATATCTGTATGTATATGTGTGTATTTCGTTCTCTTTTTTTTATAATGTGCATCTTTACTATAATTGTATACAAAGACTGTTGATATTTTCTAATCCTACTGGGGGGGGGAGGGGTTCTTAGGGTGGGGAATGGCTATGTTGAAATGTGTGAAAAGGAAAAAGTGCAGACAATGTTTTCTCTTTTATGAGTGTTTGTTTTTTATTTTGTCTGTATAATAAAATAAAACTTAAAAAAAAAACTTAATGTAAAGCTAAACATTTCCTGTTGCCAGCAGGTGCATTATGATTATAAAAGAATATTGGACATGTTCAGTCCAGGACGCGTATCGAACATGTAAAGTTTTGGGTAGATTGGAAATTGTATGACTGAGTTGTAGGAGTATTTCATATTGCTTGGCAGGAAAGTAACCTATCCTACAGAAAAGCATTAAAAACTGCTAGATCCGATTACTTTTCTTCTCTTTTAGAAGAAAACAAACATAACCCCAGGTATTTATTCAATACAGTGGCTAAATTAACGAAAAATAAAGCCTCAACAAGTGTTGACATTTCCCAACATCACAGCAGTAATGACCTTATGAACTACTTTACTTCTAAAATCGATACTATTAGAGATAAAATTGTAACCATTCAGCCGCCAGCTACAGTATCGCATCAGACTATAGACCCCCTGAGGAACAGTTCCACTCATTCTCTACTATAGGAGAGGAAGAATTGTATAAACTTGTTAAATCATCTAAACCAACAACATGTATGTTAGACCCTATACCATCTAAGCTCCTAAAAGAGGTGCTTCCAGAAGTCATAGATCCTCTTCTGACTATTATTAATTCCTCATTGTCATTAGGATATGTCCCCAAAACCTTCAAACTGGCTGTTTTTAAGCCTCTCATCAAAAAAAACACAACTTGACCCCAAAGAACTAGTTAATTATAGACCAATCTCGAATCTCCCTTTTCTGTCCAAGATAATAGAAAAGGTGGTATCCTCACAATTATATTCCTTCTTAGAGAAAAATGGTATATGTGAGGATTTCCAGTCAGGATTTAGACCGTATCATAGTACTGAGACTGCTCTCCTTAGAGTTACAAATGACCTGCTCTTATCATCTGATCGTGGTTGTATCTCTCTATTAGTTTTATTGGATCTTAGTGCTGTGTTTGACACAATTGACCACAACATTCTTTTGCATAGACATGAACACTTTGTTGACATTAATGGAAGTGCATTAGCATGGTTTAAATCATACTTATATGACCGCAATCAGTTCGTAGCAGTGAATGAAGATGTATCATATCGATCACAAGTGCAGTATGGAATTCCTCAAGGCTCAGTACTAGAGCCGCTACTCTTCACGCTTTATATGTTACCCTTGGGAGATACCATCAGGAAACATGGTGTTAGCTTTCACTGTTATGCTGATGATACTCAGGTCTATATTTGTTCGCGACACGGGGAAACACACCAATTTGAAAAACTAATGGAATGCATAGTCGATATAAAAAAATAGATGACGAGTAATTTCTTACAGCTAAATTCTGAAAAAACAGAGGTGTTAATTATAGGACCTAAAAACTCTGCATGTAATAACCTAAAACACTGTCTAAGACTTGATGGCTGTTACATTTATGAACTTTCTGTTCCCTTATTTGGTCACCTTCCTCCTTGTTTTGGTTAATTGATTATTCCCCACCTGTCTCCAGTTCCCTCATTACCTTCTGTGTGTTTAAATACCCATTCTGTTCAGTTCCTCCTCGTCCAGATCCTCGACGTCACCCTGGCTCTGCGGCTGTGCTGCTCCATCTTGAGATTCTCACCCACCGGTGCAGTCTCCGCCTGTCGGCCCCCTGGTGTCGTCAGCTCATTCTCCACCATGGCTCCTCCCGCCGTCGACTCCACCGTGGATCTCCGTCCTGGCTGGTCTCTGGAGGACCATCTGGCTCCTCCTGCTCCGGGCTCCTCCCTGGCTCCTCCCTCCATCCACTCCGCCCTGGTCCCTACCTCCATGCTCCCTCTTCACCTGCTCCTTGCCTGCTCCTCGCCCGCCTCCAGAACCCCCACCCTCCCTCCGCTGGTATTCCTCTTGCGGTGCGAGGACGCACCGTTCCGGGAGGGGGCGAACTGTTACATTTATGAACTTTCTGTTCCCTTATTTGGTCACCTTCCTCCTTGTTTTGGTTAATTGATTATTCCCCACCTGTCTCCAGTTCCCTCATTACCTTCTGTGTGTTTAAATACCCGTTCTGTTCAGTTCCTCCTCGTCCGTGATTGTCAAAGTTATGTCAAAGCTGTATGTGCATCTGAATGTGAATGTAAATGTGTCTATGTTAATGCTGTGACTTGTATGTTAACCTGAGATTGTATTGTAAGTGTAGTAAATTGTCTGTTTTATCCTTCTATCGTCAGTAAACTCATCATTTCATCCCGATCCTCCTCTAGCTCTTTGTCTTTCATTTAGCACTACACCTATCTGTAACAGAATCACGGACCTAAACAGTATAGTTTATTAGCGGCGTTTTTCTTTCTTTTTTGTTTTTTTTATTTTTGTCTTCCTCCCTCTCCCGGAATGGCCATCCCAGCAGTCCGTCTCCTATGCCTGGAGCAACTGGACCGTTCGCTGGAGGACCATACCAGGGACTTTTTAGATCTGGCGTGCCTTACCCACTTCCCCGACCGGCACGCCTACCAGCGAACGGTCCCCGAGAGGATTTCGCCGCTTTTGTGGAGTGGGTGCCGGAGAAAAATGGATCTTCATTTACCATCAGCACCGCCGAAGAGGATATCTCCAGCCCCACTCCCAACCCAGAGACCAGCCAGCCACCATCAAGGCGCACGCAGCCAGAGCCCACCGCAGCCGCAGAGCCCGAGCCAATGCAGGACCTCGAGAGCGCGACTGACCAGGTGTGTGAGCCGGCAACACCGTGCATCGTGGGAGTCCTAGTGGAGATTGAGGGCGTGGAGGAACGCCCTGCCCACACTTCCGCGACTGAGGGTGAGCTGTTTTCGGTCTCGGGAAAGGATATGGAGCAACTTATGGATCTTATGGACTGGCCTATCGAGGTAATCCCTGAATTTTCTGTTTCTCCGCTGGTTCCGTCCAGCCCTGTTCCCCCTGTATACCCTCTCAGTCTCCCACTCCCACCTTCTCCAGTCAATTCCTCTGCTCCATTTCCGCTGGTTCTGCCCAGCCCTGAATTTTCTTTTTCTCTGCTGGTTCCGCCCAGCCCTGAATTTTCTGTTTCTCCGCTGGTTCCGCCCAGCCCTGAGTTTTCTGTTCCCCCACTGGTTCCGCCCAGCCCTGAATTTTCTGTTCCTCCGCTGGTTCCGCCCAGCCCTGAATTTTCTGTTCCTCCGCTGGTTCCGCCCAGCCCTGAGTTTTCTGTTCCTCCGTTGGTTCTGCCCAGCCCTGAGTTTTCTGTGTCTCCGCTGGTTCCGCCCAGCTCTGAATTTCCTGTATCTCCACTGGTTCTGCCCAGCTCTGAACTTCCTGTGTCTCCGCTGGTTCCACCCAGCTCTGAACTTCCTGTGTCTCCGCTGGTTCCGCCCAGCTCTGAACTTCCTGTGTCTCCGCTGGTTCCGCCCAGCTCTGAATTTTCTGTGTCTCCACTGGTTCCACCCAGCTCTGAATTTCCTGTGTCTCCGCCGGTTCCGCCCAGCTCTGAATTTCCTGTTTCTCCGCTGGTTCCACCCAGCACTGAATTTCCTGTGTCTTCTGTGTTCCCTCCCAGCCTCCCTCTGCCACCTCCTCCTAGACCTGGCAGTCCCTCTGCTCCACTAAAGCTGGTTCCGTCCAGCCCTGATGCTCCTGTGTTTCCTCCCATCCTTCCTCTCTCTCCTCCTCCTAGACCAGCCAATTCCTCAAAATCATCTCTGCTGGTGCCAGTCAGTCCTGCAGCTCACCCTCAGTCCGTGCCATCTGGGCGCGATGGTTAGCCACTGGACTGCCAGTCTCCAGCTCCGCCTTGGCGTGTTAAGGCCCTGTCTCCGCCTCCAGCCTCCGAGCCCTGGACTCCTCCTCGGTCCTTCGACCCAGTGGCTCCGCCTTGGCTCTTAGCTCCCTCGTCTCCACCGTGGCCTGGCATCCCACCTGCTCCACCGGGCTCCCTCGTCTCTCCAGCTCCACCTTGGTCAGTCGTCGACCATCCTCCGCCTCGGGACTCCACTCCTCTGGCTTCACCTCGTCACTCCATCCCTCCGGCTCTGTCAGGCTTCTCCTTCCCTCTGGTTCCACCTCCATCCTCGGTCGCTCCGGCTCCACAGCGGTCTTCCAGGACCCCGCCTCCTCCTTGGTCGCCTGAGCCTTCTGCTCCACCTAGGCCCTCCGGATCCTCGACGTCACCCTGGCTCTGCGGCTGTGCTGCTCCATCTTGAGCTCCTCACCCACCGGTGCAGTCTCCGCCTGTCGGCCCCCTGGTGTCGTCGGCTCATTCTCCACCATGGCTCCTCCCGCCGTCGACTCCACCGTGGATCTCCGTCCTGGCCCGCCTCCAGAACCCCCACCCTCCCTCCGCTGGTATTCCTCTTGCGGTGCGAGGACACACCGTTCCGGGAGGGGGCGAACTGTTACATTTATGAACTTTCTGTTCCCTTATTCGGTCACCTTCCTCCTTGTTTTGGTTAATTGATTATTCCCCACCTGTCTCCAGTTCCCTCATTACCTTCTGTGTGTTTAAATACCCGTTCTGTTCGGTTCCTCCTCGTCTGTGATTGTCAAAGTTATGTCAAAGCGGTATGTGCATCTGAATGTGAATGTAAATGTGTCTATGTTAATGCTGTGACTTGTATGTTAACCTGAGATTGTATTATAAGTGTAGTAAATTGTCTGTTTTATCCTTCTATCGTCAGTAAACTCATCATTTCATCCCGATCCTCTTCTAGCACTTTGTCTTTTGTTTAGCACTACACCTATTTGTAACAATGGCTGCTCTGTCAATTCTTCATCATCAGTTAGGAACCTAGGTGTGCTTTTTGATCGCAATCTTTCCTTAGAAAGCCACGTTTCTAGCATTTGTAAAACTGCATTTTTCCATCTCAAAAATATATCTAAATTACGGCCTATGCTCTCAATGTCAAATGCCGAAATTTTAATCCATGCATTTATGATCTCAAGGTTAGATTATTGTAATGCTTTATTGGGTGGTTGTTCTGCACGCTTAGTAAACAAACTACAGCTAGTCCAAAATGCAGCAGCAAGAGTTCTTACTAGAACCAGGAAGTATGACCATATTAGCCCGGTCCTGTCAACACTGCACTGGCTCCCTATCAAACATCATATAGATTTTAAAATATTGCTTATTTCTTATAAAGCCCTGAATGGTTTAGCACCTCAGTATTTGAATGAGCTCCTTTTACATTATAATCCTCTACGTCCGCTACGTTCTCAAAACTCAGGCAATTTGATAATACCTAGAATATCAAAATCAACTGCGGGCGGCAGATCCTTTTCCTATTTGGCGCCTAAACTCTGGAATAACCTACCTAACATTGTTAAATAAATAAAGGTGACTTTTACTCAAGTAATATTCAAAACGGTTACTTCAACTTCTACCAAAGTAATTTTCTGGTAAGATATCTGTACTTTTACTTGAGTATGACTTTCAGGTACTTTATACACCACTGGATTTGAAACTTTAGTCTTTGCAACTTCACAGATCTTCTTTATTCACCAAGAGCTTGTAACACTCCAAACAGAAAGGAAAATTTGAAATCACATCATATGACCCCTTTAAGTGTCAGCAATAGATGCCAACCAATATGGGTTTTTCTCTGGCGATGCAGATGTCAAAATTTACAAATCAGTTTACTGTATCTCATAAAAATATTGCAGGGTACAAGATAGTAATAGTAGAAGTAGCATAATTCATAGTAATAAGGCATGGCTCAAAACTTAATCACCTTCTCAAAAGAGTTCTGAAGCTTTTAGCTTATGTTTCTTAACAGACATCTTGCTTTTTAAGATGCACATGTATAAAAGTGTCTAGTGCACATAAACTCTATTCTGGCAGGACTAGTTTTACAGGGGGTCGTTAGAGAAATCTGTATTTCACAGACGTATTTGGTGATTTTAATCCCGTCCGAATCTGCCACGTCTGTGTTTTTCTCACACAACCTCTGTGATAATTCCAGAGCAAATTACCTACTGTTTTTCAGCAAACTCATGGATCCTCTGAGAAAAATAATCCCGTCTGAATGCGAAGGTCTGTGATTGCCGTTGATATTTTATTTCACAACCCGTTTCCTCGTGTGTTTTGGTCAACGGGAATTACCATGGATGCTCTTACCGTGCACATGTTTGATATATTTGCTAATAATAATAATAAAAAAACATTAAAATAATAAAATCAAGAGCCAGATCAAGTAAACTGTTAATACTGGTTATTGTAATATCAGCATCAGGTAAAATTACTCACGTTCATTTATGCACTCAGTTAAATAATGTTTTAATTACAGATGTACCTTTATGAAAATGAAACATGGGTTTAGCCTACTACTACTACAAAAAAAGGAAAACAATTTAAATTAAAGAAACACATTAACATGGTTTTGCTATACTAGCCATTTAGTATTTAGTATTTAGTATTTATTGTGTAATAATACTAATGTAATCAATCTGAATGACTATACGCAATGCACGCATACAGACCGCGTGATCTCTGAGCACAAACCACAAACCAGACCCTCCCACCTCTGTAATAAACACGGAGATGTTAGTCCCATCCGAATTGGTACATGAAAATCTCAGACGTCAGGTGGTAAGAATCGAAACTCAAACATAGTTTAGAAAACTAGTCCCGTTCGAATAGGGCTATAGAAAAAATTTGCACAAAAACTATTAGAATTGTTCTTGAACTGCCTTTAACAAAAAATGTAAGAGTGTTTAATATTGTCATTTTGCATTATTGACACACTATTTTCTATTTAATACTGTAAAGTTGCTTTGATACAATCTGTAATGTTAAAAGCGCTATATAAATAAAGGTGACTTGACTTGACTTTTACCCCGTGTATGGGGTTAAAGGCTCCCCTTGCCACCTTATACATTTATAAGATTTTAAATAAAATAAACAACTTGAATCATTTATTTTCACACAAAATCTGTTGCTCCATTAATCTTAAATACAAATGTTTTTGTTGTTGTTGTTTTTCCTGCAATTATACATTTCAGGCACAGTGAAAAAGCACATTTTTTTCTTATGGTGTGGCTTTAGCCCCATTATACCCTACTAGTATCGTTTGTATTCACCATTAAATTTATGTCCAAAAGCATAACATTAAACTAAATTAGATGTAATGTACTTATATTTAAAGCTTAAAAGGAGTAAAGCTGAAGGTTTATGACCACAGTACAGATAATGATTTATTCCTCCTGAGGGCAATACATGCTAAATGTCAGTATCTCCTACACATTTTCAGAGATGGACAGAAGTGGTGTGAAATACTGAAGGGTACATCTAAATAAAGAAATCATTGATCTTGTCTTTTTTTGAAATTTTGTATAAAAATGTTCATTCATTCAAAGTGGTATTGTTATTTTTATTGTTATTATAGTGTATATATATACTTTTTTTTTTTGGTTTTCAAATCACGGTTGAGAACCGTGAGATATTGTACTGGTATCGCCACGGGAACACCCGTTCACCATTTGTATCACTAAGCATCCGGTATTTCTAAGAGCGACTGTCATGGCGGACATTCAAATCCACTAAAATGTAAATAAAAATAACGTTTTTGTGTCACAGAATGTTGTTTTAAAGGGGTGGTTTACAGTTTTTTTTTCTAGGCTTGATTGTGTTTATGGGGTGCAGTCTAACATGTGTTCATGCTTTGATAAAAAAAAAAAAAAAAAAACACTATTTCTCACAATCATTGACACCCTTCACAAGGAGTGTAAGTCACAAAATTTCATTGCCAATAAGCTGGCTGTTCACAGAGTGCTGTATCCAAGTGTGTTAACAGAAAGTTGAGTGGAACAAAAAAGTGTGGAAGAAAAAGATGCACAACCAACCAAGAGAACCGCAGCCTTAAGATTGTCAAGCAAACTGGACTCAGGAATTTTAGTGAACTTCACAAGGAATGGACTGAGGCTGGGATCAAGGCATCAAGAGCCACCACACACAGACGTATCAAGGAATTTGGCTACAGTTGTCATATTCCTCCTGTTAAGACACTCCTGTACCACAAACAATGTCAGAGGGCTAGGGAGAAGAAGAACTTGACTGTTGCTCAGTGGTCCAAAGTCCTCTTTTCAGAAGACAGCAAGTTTTATTTCATTTGGAAACCAAGGTCCTCTAGAGCAGTGGTGTCAAACTCAATTCTTAGAGGGCCGGAGACCTGCAGAGTTTAGATTCAACCCTAATTAAATAAACCTGATACAATTAATCAAGTCCTTCAAACTAATTTGAAAACTACATGGTATAAGTACTGGAGATGGGATGGAACGAAACTCTGCAGGGCTCCGGCCCTCCAGGAATTGAGTTTGACACCCCTGTCCTAGAGTCTGAAGAAAGAGTGGAGAAGCTCATAGCCCAAGTTGCTTGAATTCTAGTGTTTCCACAGTCTGTGATGGTTTGGGGTGCAATGGGGTGCAGTTTTTAGTAAAAGTCACTGCACCCGTTTTCCAAGAAATCTTGGAGCACTTCATGCTTCCTTTTGCTGACCAGCTTTTTGAAGATGCTGATTTCATTTTCCAGCAGGATTTGGCACCTACCCACACTGCCAAAAGCACCAAAAGTTGGTTAAATGACAATGGTGTTGGTGTGCTTAACTGGTCAGCAAACTCACCAGACCTGAACCACATAGAGAATCTATGGGCTATGGTCAAGAGGATGATGGGAAACAAGAGACCAAACAATGCAGATGAGCTGATGTCCACTGTCAAAGAAACCTGGGTTTCCATACCACCTCAACAGTGCCACAAACGGATCACCTCTATGCCACAATGAATTGAAGCAGTAATTAATGCAAAAGGAGACCCTATGTAACAAGGAGTCGGAGGCGTTCGGATCCATATGCAGCATTTATTAAACAGAATGGTCATACAGGCAGAGATCAGGAATGGCGTCAGGTGTGTCAGGGATAACCAGAATCTTAACCAGAAACAAGCAGAGATCGGGACAGGCAGCGGAGAATCAGAGTCGGAATACACAGTCCAAAGGTCAAAACACAGGAATAACAAACACAGGGAAAAACGCTCGGAAATGTCAGACTGGCTAAACAAGACTTCGCAGTGAGTGAGAGTGAGTGTGCTTCTTTTATGTGTGTGTGTAAATGAGGTGCAGGTGTGGCAAGGAAATTGGCTGATGAATGAGGTGCAGGTGTGGCAGGGTGATTGTGATGCAGTGACTCATGGGTAATGTAGTTCGGGTGTGGTGCAACAGTATGAGAGGTGCTAGTGTCCAAGTGACATCTGGTGGTTGATGGGTGGAATGGTCCTGAGTGGAGTGCCCTCTACTGAAGCTCATGGGCACTCCATCTAATGATCGTGACACCCTAACAAGTGTTGAGTACATGTACAGTAAATTAACATACTTTCCAGAAGAACAACAATTCACTAAAAAAATTTTTTTTTCTTTCTTTTTTTTTCTTTTTATTGATTTTATGATTTTATTTATAATTAGCATATTTATGACGTAAGTGCGTCATATTGTATTGCCTCCCTATGCTCACACAATGCAATTTAATTTAGCCATTTAATTTAATTCTCAATAAAACTGTTTTTATTACTATATTTTAATGTTTGTGTTGTCAGACAACAGAATGAATATAATAATGACTGAAACGTGGTCCATTAAGACTACATAACCAGCTCTCAAACATTAATCTGCACTAATGAAATCAAATACACATACGATAAAGTCAGTGGTTGTGCTGTGACTGATGTTGGCTATACTTGCTTGTGAAATAGAGTTAGAAGCAACAGAATATCTTTTTTTTTTTACTGAAAGTGCTGCTCCTCTCTGCGCTCACTGAACACAGCATATACATATATATATATATATATATATATATATATATATATATATATATATATATATATATACAGTGGGTACGGAAAGTATTCAGACCCCCTTAAATGTTTCACTCTTTGTTATATTGCAGCCATTTGCTAAAATCATGTGTTCATTTTTTCCTCATTAATGTACACACAGCACCCCATATTGACAGAAAAAAACACAGAATTGTTGACATTTTTGCACATTTATTAAAAAAGAAAAACTGAAATATCACATGGTCCTAAGTATTCAGACCCTTTTCTCAGTATTTAGTAGAAGCACCCATTTGATCTTGCACAGCCATGAGTCTTTTTGGGAAAGACGCAAGTTTTTCACACTTGGATTTGGGGATCCTATGCCATTCCTCCTTGCAGATCCTCTCCAGTTCTGTCAGGTTGGAGTGTAAACTTTGGTGGACAGCCATCCAGAGATGCTCAATTGGGTTTAAGTCAGGGCTCTGGCTGGGCCATTCAAGAACAGTCACAGAGTTGTTGTGAAGCCACTCCTTCGTTATTTTAGCTGTGTGTTTAGGGTCATTGTCTTGTTGGAAGGTGAACCTCCGGCCCAGTCTGAGGTCCTGAGCCCTCTGAAGAAGGTTTTCATCCAGGATATCCCTTTACTTGGCCGCATTCATCTTTCCCTCGATTGCAACCAGTCGGCCTGTCCATGCAGCTGAAGAACACCCCCACAGCATGATGTTGCCACCACCATGCTTCACTGTTGGGACTGTATTGGACAGGTGATGAGCAGTGCCTGGTTTTCTCCACACATACAGCTTAGAATTAAGGCTAAAAAGTCCTATCTTGGTCTCATAAGACCATCAGAGTCCTTCAGCTGTTTTTCTTAGCAAACTCCATTTGGGCTTTCATGTGTCTTGCACTGAGGAGAGGCTTCCGTCGGGCCACTCTGCCATAAAGCCCCAACTGGTGGAGGGCTGCAGTGATGGTTGACTTTCTACAACTTTCCCCCATCTCCTGACTACATCTCTGGAGCTCAGCCACAGTGATCTTTGGGTTCTTCTTTACCTCTCTCACCAAGGCTCCTCTCCCCTGATAGCTCAGTTTGGCCAGATGGCCAGCTCTAGGAAGGGTTCAGGTCATCCCGAACATCTTCCATTTAAGGATTATGGAGGCCACTGTGCCCTTAGGAACCTTAAGTGCAGCAAATAAAATAAAAAAATAAATAACCTTCGCCAGATCTGTGCCTTGCCATAATTCTGACTGTTCAGGCAGTTCCTTTGACCTCATGATTCTCATTTGCTCTGATATGCACTGTAAGCTGTAAGGTCTTATATAGACAGGTGTGTGGCTTTCCTAATTAAGTCCAATCAGTATAATTAAACACAGCTGGACTCAAATGAAAGTGTAGAACCATCCCAAGGATGATCAGAAGAAATTGACAGCACCTGAGTTAAATATATAAGTGTCACAGCAAAGGGTCTGAATACTTAGGACCATGTGATATTTCAGTTTTTAAATTTTAATAAATCTGCAAAATGTGTGTGACATATCTGAGAAAGTAGAAAGTAGAAAGTAGATTTTTCTGAGAAAGTAGAAAGGTGCACAGTTTCCTGTGAGGGTTAGGGTTAGGTGTAGGGTTGTTGTAGGGTGATAGAATATACAGTTTGTAAAGTATAAAAACCATTACACCTATGGGATGTCCCCACTTTTCACAAAAACAAAAAACGTGTGTGTGTACATGTATATATTATACGTAAAGGGTTACTTCACCCCAAAATTTAAATTTTGTCATTAATCACTTACCCCCATGTCGTTCTAACCCCTTAAAAGCTCCGTTCATCTTCTGAACACAAACACGTCTGATGGCAGATGGAGTATTCTGATGACAACTTTTCATACCTTTAATGGACCTTGACACTATTATTTAATTAGCAGTCTATGGGACAGTCTCAAGCCTCCAGGTTTTCATCCAAAATATCTTAAATTCTGTTCCGAAGACTAACAGTGTGCTATGAAAATAGAAAGCAGACTACCAGTGTCTTGACTTAGGTCTGAGTTGCAGTGTTTATTGTCTTGGTGTCTGTGTGCCTCGTCTCTGAGCACATGGGTTTTGTTTTGACAGCTAATGTGTTCTGCTGTCAGTTTGGTGTCTTCCCCCCTCCCACTCGTTCTGTCACACCTGTAGCCACTCTTTCCTCATTAGCTCTCCCCTATTTTAGTTCCTCTCTTGCTCCATCTTTTGTCAGACTGTTGTATATCGTGCAATGCTTTGCTGGTGACCCTCTTGTCTTGTTTGCCTAGCCCTGCTGTGTTATGTTGTTTTAGGCTCCAAGGGTTGTTTAGATTGTTTTGTTTCTATCTAGAACTGTTCCCTCTCATCCTGCCAGACTTGGGACACCGATACTTTACTTCAGCTCCTCTCTGCATGCTAAACATTCTCATTCGGGAGTTCATGGGCCTTCGACATCCCTAATGACGCTCATATTGGTGTGACTTTTTTCATGGGTGATGCTAGGATCGGTTCCAGCTGATGTGTTCTTGGTGTGATCCTTCTTTTTGTTTTCCCTGTTTGCCCACTGAGGGAGTGATAAACTTTGTTACCTGCATTTGAATCCTGTTTTTCCCTGACAGAATGGTCTGACCAATGATGGATTCAGCAGGTGCAGACCAAGTCAGAGCTGCAGTCAGTCAACAAGGCATTCTTTTGGGACAGCAATCCAGTAGCAGGCCTCAAGGTGAGGCAGCCACCCAGATGGCGTGATTGAGCCAGGGCTACGGCTGGGTATTGTTCAAAATCTTTCGATCCGGTGCCAATTTCGATACCTCAGTTCCTAACGATACTTTTTTCGATACCATATGTTTTAAAATCCATTTCAACATCAACACAAATACATTAAACACAAAACTTTTATTTTTCACCTTAATTAAAACAAATTCTGGTAACACTTCACACTCAGGATAACATTATTAATACAACTGGTTGTGCTTTTTGGATAGGGGTGCGCCATTCAGGGGCGGACTGGGACCAAAAAGTTGCCCTGGACTTTCTGGCCCACAGCAGCCCACGCAAATGCCCCTGTTTTGATGTCATTTATTAATTTAATATTTAAGTAAACAGTTTGGGGATTTAAACCAATAGGGCAACTGATCCTCCGTTGAAAAAAAAACAAACAAAAAAAACAGCAGCTGTTCACAGCGATACATGCTCATCAAGACACAAACATTATTCTAGAATTCACACTTTGCATTCAGTTAGCAGATCCATACGAATCATGCATGAAATAGAAGTTTATAAACTCAAACGATAGCTTTATGTTCAATGTTCAATAATAGATAATCTTTGGCTTGGTAATACAAGTTCATGATCCGATTAGTGAACCGATGATTCTTTTGAGTCAATCTTTTAAAATAATAATTTATTTTGTTTAACGAAACCAGTGTGGAAACCAGTGTTTCACAAACTGGATAGATCTGAGGTGCAGGGCTGGCAAAATTGTTAGCCCCACATCCCGGGGCTATTGTGTTTTCCAGTCCGATGGGCTATCTTGAATAGTGATGTAAAATTCCTAACTTGATTCGCGTTGTTCACTCGCTTGAAGGGGTAAAACGGATCATAGCTGATCGTTTGCACTTGTTTCTAAATATTGCTGATTCAAGCGTTTTAAACAATTCGCGCGTTCGGAGCTTGCGCTCACTCATTCAAAGCACGCGCTGTGAGCAGCATTTCAGACAATGCGCGTACAGAGAATGAATTCATCTTTCGCGTATCGTAACTTCTGAATGAACACATACACACACAATTATATCAAAATAATTGTCTCTGCAAGTATTCCCGTAAACACAGTCAGTTATGTTTTAAGTGAACGTATACAGTGGCCTGCTGCTTAGAGAAATTTGCTGTACCGGATAAATCTGTCTCTCTCTCTCTCTGTTTTTTAGACGACATGAAAGGGGGCGTGTTTGAAGATACGCAATGGAGTAGACCAAACTAAACAGGGAGGGAGGGCAAAACACTCATTCAAACAAATGCTTTATTAACACCGGCTGTTTCTATTATCGCATATGTTGCACTTTGCTGACTCGGCATCCACTTTTATAAAGTGTAACCACACCATAGACCTCTTTGGCATTGTAAAACGGAAACGTTTTGAGAAAAAACAACAACAGTTGTGTTGTGTGACTGCGAGTATTTTCAGAAATCCTCCCCGTCACGTCACGTGGTGGTGGACAGCCAATCACGGCGAATTTAGGTCCTTACATGCACGTATGCTACAAGCTCACACAGACACAGCCGATTGGCAAAAAAAAAACGGCTGCTTAGATTTGGAACCGAAATTTGGCACCGAAAGATAAATAATTTTTTGATACTCATAGTATCGAAGTTTTTCGTTCGATACCATAAAGGCATCGAAGTTCGGTACCCAGCCCTAGCCAGGGCAGACATTCAGTTAGGGATTACTCTATCCAGTTCAGAACTCTGGCGGCCACCTGTGACTGGAACGAGGCGGCATTGCGTGCAAGGTTTACGGAGGGATTGGATGACGACATCCAGGATGAGATCGTTACTCACAAGCTGCCTCAGAGTTTTGACACCCTTGTGAAGCTGGCCCACTGTGTGGAAGGGCGCCTTCAACGTCAGCGGTGGACTGCTCAATCCTCCTGGATGCTGGAGGAGGGCACTTCCAGTGCTGCTTCCACCTCCTTGTCACCTTCAACAGACCCTGAGCCAATGCAAGTCGGGTGTCTTCGCCTTACCCCTAAGGAGAAGCAGGATCGTTTGATTCGGGGCCTTCGCCTTTACTGCGGGAAGCCAGGACATCGGGCTATCCATTGCCCTTTATTAAACAGGAGCCCATCAGTAGTCTGGGGAACCCTAGTAGGTTCCACTCCTTATCTCAACTCCCCCATATCACTTCCTGGATGCCTCTGTTGTGGCACGACTGGTTATTCCTGCCATTCCACTTCCGTCTCCTATCTCTGTCCACTCCTTTAATGGTCTCCTCATCTCTTCCATCACCCACTCCACTCCTTCCGTAAGTTTAATTGTCTCTGGCAATCACCATGAGGTAATTGAGCTGTACCTCCTAGATTCCCCAGGTGCTCCCATTGTCCTATGGCACCCATTGCTGGTGCAGCACAAACCCTCATGTGGATTGGTCTGGCAATTCTGTGTTCTCTTGGAGCCAATCATGTCTTGAGTCTTGTTTGGGTGTTGCCTTGTCTCCTGACTCCGTGTCTTCTGTTTTCAGGTTGAGGAGGGTGGTCTTGCCAGGTTCCCGGAGGGGTACCATGATCTTTGTCAGGTCTTCACTAAGTCCGGGGCCATGTCCTTGCCTCCTCATCGGCCGTATGACTGTGCCATCAATCTCCTCCCAGGCACTTCTCCGCCCAAGGGTCGTTTGTATTCCCTATCCGGGCCTGAAAGAGAGGCCATGGAGAAAAATATTCAGGAATCCTTAAATGCCGGCCTCATCCGGCCCTCTTCACACTGGCGCTGGGTTCTTCTTTGTTAAGAAGAAGGATAGCTCCCTGCGACCCTGCATTGACTACCGTGGCCTCAATAACATCACTATAAGATACGGGTATCCTCTGGTCTTTACCAAGCTAGACCTCCGTAATGCCTACCATTTGATCCATATACATGAGGGGGATGAGTGGAAGACAGCATTCAACACCCCGACAGGACACTTTAAATACCGGGTCCTACCCTTTGGGCTCACTAATGCGCCAGCTGTCTTCCAGGCCCTGGTGAACGATGTGTTGAGAGACAGAGTGAACAGATTTGTCTTTGTGTACCTTGATGATATTCTTATCTTCTCTCCCTCATTGCAGTTCCACACTCAGCATGTCTATCAGGTGCTACAATGGCTACAGGAGAACCAGCTGTACGTCAAGGTGGAGAAGTGCGTGTTCCATGTCAAGTCGGTTTCGATCTTGGGGCATATTATCTCGATGGAGGGGATCAAGGCTGATCACGCTAAGGTAAGCGCCGTGGTCAAGTGGCCAACCCCTGACTCATGGAAGGCGTTGCAGTGGTTCTTGGGGTTCGCCAACTTCTATAGGCGATTCATCAGGAACTTTAGCCTGGTTGCTGCACCCTTAACCGCACTCACCTCCCCTAAGGTACAGTTCAGATGGAATGTACAGGCTCAGGAGGACTTTGATGTTCTCAAGTCCCGTTTCATCTCTGCTCCTGTTCTTTGTATCCCAGATCCGGAATGGCAATTCATTGTTGAGGCGGAGTCCTCTGTCGGGGTAGGTGCGGTCCTGTCCCAGCGGTCCCCCAAGGATGGGAAGGTGCATCTTTGTGCCTTCTTTTCTCACCGTCTGAGCCCTGCTGAGCGAGATTTTGACATAGGTAACAGGGAGCTGATTTGGCTTTGGGGGAGTGGCACCACTGGTTGAAGGGAGCAGCGTGGCTCTTCTTGGTCTGGATGGATCACAAGAATTTAGAGTGTATCTGTTCTACCAAGAGGTTGATTGTTCACCAGGCCCACTGGGCACTATTTTTTGGGTGATTTAACTTCTCCCTCTTGTATTGGCCATGCTCCAAGAATGTTAAACCTGACACCCTTTCATGTTTGTTGAGGCTCCTGGGGAGGAGGTGGGTCCCAGGACCATTCTCTCCAGAGAGGTGGTGGTGGGGTCCCTTTCTTGGGATGTCGAGCGATGGGTGGGTGAGGCCTTGCGGGGGGTGGAAGTCCCAAGGGGGTGTCCAGGAGGTCAATTGTTTGTGCCAGCTACCCTGCATCCAAAGGTCCTTTGGTGGGGTCATGAGTCCAGAGTAGCCTGTCATCTGGGGGTTCAGAGATCGCTGGCTGCCATCCGTCAGGAATTTTGGTGGCCATCCATGGTCCAAGATGTCAGGCAGTTTGATTGGCTTGCTCCGTTTGTGCTCAGAATAAGACTTCTAACCAGTCTCCTGTTGGTCTGTTACAGCCTTTACCCATTCCCTCTGGTCCATGGTCACATCTGGCCCTTGATTACATCACTGGCCGCCCCCAGTCGAGAGATAACACCCTTATTCTGATGGTGGTTGACCGTTTCTCCAAGGCGACCCATTTTATCCCCTTACCCAAACTCCCCTCCGCCAAGGAGACCGCTCAGGTGGTCGTGGACCACGTCTTCTGGATCCATGGTCTTCCAGTTGATGTGGTCTCCGACAGAGGACCACAATTCATCTCCCAGTTTTGGAAAGATTTCTGTAGCCTCTACGAGTCTGTCTTCAGGTTTCTACCCTCAGACCAACGGGCAGGCAGAGCGAGCCAACCAGGATCTTGAGCGTGCTCTCCACTGTCTAGCATCAAAGAGTCCAAGCTGCTGGAGTCAGCAGTTGTCGAGGGTTGAATATGCCCACAATTCCCTTCGGGTTGCGTCTATGGGTATGTCTCCTTCTCAATGTTCCATTGGTTATCAACCGCCTCTTTTCCCTGCACAGGAACCCAAAGCCGCGGTCCCATCTGCCTTGGTCTTTATCCGTAGGTGTCGGCGCACCTGGAGGAGGGCTGAGGAGGCCTTGGCCCGGGCTTCCAGATGGACCAAGATGGCGGCCGACCGTCACCAGTCTCGGGCTCCCCAGTATGTTTGCGCTCAGAAGGTATGGTTTTCTACCAAGGACCTGCCTCTCTGGGTGCCTTCTCGTAAGCGGGCACCCATGTTTATTGGGCCATGTCACATCACCAAGGTCCTGAGTACGGTGGAAATGCGGCTCAAGCTTCCTCCCACTCTTGGTCGGGTTCACCCAGTTTTTCACGTATTCAGGGTTAAGCCTGTGTGTAGATCCCCCCTTAATCCTGTTGTTTCTTCCCCTGTACCCCCTCCCCACCTTCGTCTCGTGTCAATGGTACTCTAGTTTACACTGTGAGAAAGCTTTTGGACGTTAGACGCAGTGGTCGGGTTTCCAGTATCTGGTGGACTGGGAGGGCTACGGTCCTAAGGAGAGGAGTTGGATTCCAGCTCCAGATATTCTTGACCAGATTCTGATTGAGGACTTCTGCCGGCAATGAGGTGAGCCCTTTCTGGTTGCTGCTTGGGGGGTACTGCCATGACTTAGGTCTGAGTTGCAGTTTTTTTGTCTTGGTGTCTGTGTGCCTCGTTTCTGAGCACATGGGTTTTGTTTTGGCAGCTTAGTCTTCTGCCGCCAGTGCAGTGCCACCACCCCCCCCCCCCACTAGTTATCCTTAATTGTGTTCGGTCACATCTTTAGCCACTCTTTCCTCATTAGCTCTCCCCTATTTTAGATCCTCTCATGCTCCCTCTTTTATCAGACCATTGCACATCGTGCAATGCTTTGCTGGTGATCGTCTTGTCTTGTTTGCCTAGCCCTGCCGTGTTATGTTGTTTTAGGGTCCAAGGGTTGTTTAGATTATTTTGTTTCAATCTAGAACTGTTCCCTCTCATCCTGCCAGACTTTACTGGTCCCGTTTCTGGCCCTGGCATCTCCTTTCTGTTGGGACCCCGATACTTTACTCCAGCTCCTCTCTGCATGCTAAACATTCTCATTCGGGGAGTTCGGTGGGCCTTCGACTCTGCGTCCCCAATGATGCTCAGATTGGTACGACTTTGACACTGCGTCATGGGTGATGCTAGGATCGGTTCCTAGTGATGTGCTCTTGGTGTGATCCTTTGTTTTCCCTTTTTGCCCAGTGAGGGCATAATAAACTTTTTGTTACCTGCAACTGAATTCTGTATTTCCCTGACAACCAGAGTGTCACTTTTTAATTGGTATTTGCTGGGTTAGTTCCATTTTCTCAATGATGGTAAAGTATTAGTGCTTAATAATGCATTATTACATAACTAGTCTTACCCAACAATTTTAAGAAAAAGATCTTTGAATTCCCACTATCCATAGTGTTGCTGACCATGAAGAAAATTACATTTTCCTTTCCCTCAACAATGACATTCATTTCTGCCCCGCCAGCAATTTCCTTCCATACTGAAAACAAGCACAAAATTACACAAATGCTATATATATACAAGTATGAAATGCTAATTAAAATGCCTCACAACCTTTTGAAAAGTAGTGAACATCACCGACAGTCCCCACTTACTCTGACCCCGATTAGTTATGCAGCAAAACTAGAGACAAAAGCCACAGTCCCTAAAAGCCAAATCTGTAGCTCAGACTCTGGCCTAGGAGATCATGATAAAACTGCACTCAGAGACTTTATTTTTGTTAAAAGTCTAAACTTGGTTTCATTTACTAAACAACTTATCTTAAGTAGCAATTTATCATTAACATAAAGGGAAGCACAACGGCAGCTGCTTTTATGGTTTTACCAAATTCTGACCAGTCTTCATCAGTTTAAATTAAACAGATAAACTAGGTAAAAGCCTCAAAGGGAAAGTTCACTAAACAAGGAAAATTCTTTCACCATTTACTCATCCTCATAACATTCCAAAACTTTATTTGAAAACGTATTATTATTATTATTATTATTATTATTATTAATAATTAATTATTATTTTTCAATGAGTTTCATTCTGTGGGGCATAAATGAAGATAATTTAATAAATAACACACTCTTTGTGTTGTTGTTTAATAAAATTAAAGTCAATGTTAACCAAAACTAAACATTATTACTAACATTAAACTAAACAGTGACATCATATAACACTTCCCTGCAGGGAAGTCAACTGTACTTTACTGTAAACAAAAGGAGGCCACAAACACATTAATGCACTTGTTCAGACTAGCTAATAGTGCCTAATTTCAAATATAAAGCCTTTCAGTGAGAGAGGTCGAGCTATAGATAAAAACCCTTTATTGTGATAGCTTGAGCTCTGTATTGATGATACATGGTTGATGGTTGCAGAGAGGGCCCCCAAAGGCTGGAAATGTAGAAACCATGATGTTGTGTCATTAATTTCAGTGAGTGGATTTACTGTCAATAGAATTTGATTATTTCTCTTTATCTGACAGAATTTATGAAGGAAGGCACTATACACTTTGACTTTTAAATTTTGAAATATCATGATACATAAAAAGTCTCTCTTAGCATTGTGGAGACCCAGAACGAAAAACTGAATACGCAGAACTGAAATTCATTATACCATATACAGGGGTACAGAGGCAGACAGCCATTGCCCTTACATCTGTTTTCATGTGTGATACTGCAAAGTAAGGGGTAAAAAAATAATTAGTGAACAAATAAGGTCTTGACATCCCTGCTGAAAAATTCAGCAATATCTGGTCACCAGCATAAGGTAAGTTTTTCAAGCATTGGATGCTGGTTGCTGGTTTGCTGGTCACCAGCACGGTTAGCAGGTGTGCTTGTGGACCGGCATAATGTATGTTTTGCATGCTGGGATCAGCTTGAGATGCTGGTGTGCTTGTTGACCAGCAATTGTTGTCTTTTGGGTGCTGGTATGGTCCCAGAAAGACAAAACTTGTGTATGTCTTGTATATCACGTTTCTTAATGTGTGTTTGTAGTTAAAGACCAGTTTTCTAAATTAATTTTAATTTAATTTTGGGTCATAGGCGATCTAATTTTTTCTTTTCCCTTTAGAGACGGCACCATAGTATGTTAAGGGGCGTAACATTTCCATCACACGCTTGAAGTATTAAGCCAATCACAATGCACTGGATAACTGGCAAACTGACTAAGCTATTTTTAGTCACAGTGCCATTTAACTGTAAATTTATGCAATTTTTGTTAATAGGCATTCATTCTGTTGGCAAGGCTTTAAAATGTTATTTTTTACCAGATGGTGACATTTTTTCAGGTTTGGCCTATAAAGCAAATATTCGCTTGATTCCTGTTTTCTGCTTCTGCATATTATAGATTTTTATTATATTATATTATATGCATATTATATATTTTCTTTTTTACTTCAACAATAATCTGCCATGGGTCTTCTTTAAAATTAGAACAAACTTAACTTTGTGCTCCCAAGCCTCAAATTTTTTATGATATTTTCTTTTGACATAGAAATTTTTGTCCACAATGGACCTATGAGTAACTTTTTTACATTGACACAAAAGGGTTAAGCGCAATAATACTCCCACACTCCTTAGAACACATTAAATGCACCTATATAGCGATTTTATTATATATAACATGTTTTTGTTATATTTACTATTAATTCCTCAGCTCCACCTGTCGTTGATATAGCACCCCCTCAGCACCTGCGTTCAAAATTATCTGACCCCGCCCTGCTAATGAAGGCCAGATCCAAAGCTTGACTGTGTGATGCTGATAGGGACCAGTGATCTCCCAAACTGTGAGACACACCCTCTCCAGGGATATGCCTGGACTTCACCATGCATGAACCTGCATGTTAACCTCCTTAAAGGTACTTATTTAGAAATGAATTTACACACAAGTATAGAGTCGTGGCCAAAAGTTTTGAGAATTACATAAATATTGGAAATTGGAAAAGTTGCTGCTTAAGTTTTTATAATAGCAATTTGTATATACTCCAGAATGTTATGAAGAGTGATCAGATGAATTGCATAGTCCTTCTTTGCCATGAAAATGAACTTAATCCCCAAAAAACCTTTCCACTGCATTTCATTGCTGTCATTAAAGGACCTGCTGAGATCATTTCAGTAATCGTCTTGTTAACTCGGGTGAGAATGTTGACGAGCACAAGGCTGGAGATCATTATGTCAGGCTGATTGGGTTAGAATGGCAGAATTGACATGTTAAAAGGAGGGTGATGTTGAAATCATTGTTCTTCCATTGTTAACCATGGTGACCTGCAAAGAACCGCGTGCAGCCATCATTGCGTTGCATAAAAATGGCTTCACAGGCAAGGATATTGTGGCTACTAAGATTGCACCTAAATCAACAATTTATAGGATCATCAAGAACTTCAAGGAAAGAGGTTCAATTCTTGTAAAGAAGGCTTCAGGGTGTCAAAGAAAGTCCAGCAAGCGCCAGGATCGTCTCCTAAAGAGGATTCAGCTGCGGGATCGGAGTGCCACCAGTGCAGAGCTTGCTCAGGAATGCACGCACAGTGAGGCGAAGACTTCTGAAAGATGGCCTGGTGTCAAGAAGGGCAGCAAAGAAGCCACTTCTCTCCAAAAAAAACATCAGGGAAGGAGTGATCTTCTGCAGAAAGTATAGTAAAAAAGACTGCTGAGGACTGGGGCAAAGTCATATTCTCCGATGAAGCCCCTTTCCGATGAAGCCCCTTTCCGATTGTTTGGGGCATCTGGAAAATGGCTTGTCCCGAGAAGAAAAGGTGAGCGCTACCATCAGTCCTGTATCATGCCAACAGTAAAGCATCCTGACACCATTCATGTGTGGGGTTGCTTCTCATCCAAGGGAGTGGGCTCACTCACAATTCTGCCCAAAAACACAGCCATGAATAAAGAATGGCACCAAAACACCCTCCAACAGCAACTTCTTCCAACAATCCAACAACAGTTTGGTGAAGAACAATGCATTTTCCAGCACGATGGAGCACCGTGCCATAAGGCAAAAGTGATAACTAAGTGGCTCGGGGACGAGAATGTTGAAATTTTGGGTCCTTGGCCTGGAAACTCCCCAGATCTTAATCCCATTGAGAACTTGTGGTCAATCCTCAAGAGGTGGGTGGACAAACAAAAACCCACTAATTCTGACAAACTCCAAGAAGTGATTATGAAAGAATGGGTAGCTATCAGTCAGGATTTGGCCCAGAAGTTGATTGAGAGCATGCCCAGTCGAATTGCAGAGGTCCTGAAAAAGAAGGGCCAACACTGCAAATACTGACTCTTTGCATCAATGTCATGTAATTGTCGATAAAAGCCTTTGAAACGTATGAAGTGCTTGTAATTATATTTCAGTACATCATAGAAACAACTGAAACAAAGATCTAAAAGCAGTTTAGCAGCAAACTTTTTGAAAACTAATATTTATGTAATTCTCAAAACTTTTGGCCACGACTGTAGAAATAATGACTACTGAGGTGAGATGGCTCCCTACATGTGGAAGAATGTAAAAATCTATAAGATCAGTTCATCTCAAAACTGACCAAATCTTACAATCTGTTTTTTATTTTTTAAACTTTACATATAAATCTAAGAATTGCACACACAAAATGCAAAATATTACATTTATATGTATATATTTACGTGATAATATGTTGATAATATGATATATATACGTATATACCAGTCAGAAGTTTTTGAACAGTAAGATATTTTTTTATGTTTTTAAAGAATTCTCTACTGCTCACCAATCCTGAATTTATTTGATCCAAAAACAACAGCAAAAGCAGTAATATTGTGTAATATTTTTAGTATTTAAAATATCTGTTTTCTGTTTGGTTATATTTAAAAATTTATTTATTCCTGCGATTTCAAAGCTGAATTTTTAGCACCATTACTCCAGTCAAATGATCCTTCAGAAATCATTCAAATATTCTGATTTGCTTATTATTAGTATTATGTTGGAAACAGCAGAGTATAATTTTTTTCAGGTTTCTTTGATGAATAGATAAATCTATTTCTATTGAAATCTTTTGAACAATTTAAAGCATCCTTGCTAAATAAAAGTATTAATTTCTGTAATTTCCCCCCCCAAAAAATTATACTCACTCCAAGCTTTTGAATGGTAGAGTATATGTATAATGTTACAAAAGCTTTTATTATTTCAGATAAATGCCTGACCTGGATCTTTCTATTGGATCTTACTGTTCAAAAAATGTTAACTGGTAGTTTATGTATATAGCGTAAGTATCGCGCTTATATCACAACTTTTTTTGGATAAGATTAAACTGTCAGGTCCGATAATATTGTGTCATTTTATTTAAATCTAGCTTTATTCGCATTGCCCCATGGAAACCTTTATGAACGCACTTGATTGACTTGGTCAAAAAATTGTGGGGATAAATTTAAGTTTTATTAAAAAGTATCAACGTATTCTACACTCATAGCGCATGCACACATTAGGATTAGGATAGGCCTGCCTCCGTTGCGTCCCTATCAAGCACTTTACAGATTCAACTAGCCTACTCTCTTCTCCTCCTGCCTGGGTCTTTGGCCCGCATCACTCACCACAGAGCATGCCTATTCTTGATAAATCTGCTGTGAAAACGTGGGAAAAGCTGACGAGGAAGAAATTGGGGTGAATCAATTTATATAGGCAGAAAAAAATACTTAATTGCTCCATCTATAGCACATTGTGATTGGAAGTTTACAATTTGGATGTTGCCAGTTTGTGGTTGTGGTGTTTGAGTGTCAGGTTTCAGAAACTGTGAGAAGTAAAGTTGAAAGTTGAAAAAAACTAAAAAACAAACAAACAACAAAAAAAAAACTGTAATTGTGGTGAGAATGTAATCTTGTTCTCCCCAATGTTTAGGAATAATTAACTAAAATCAGCAAAATCAAACTTTTCGAAGTAGTTTACAGTAGATCAGTGGTTTATAAAGCAGCATAGCTTTTCTTGCAACAAACTTTTTTTTTCCATCAAATAGTCATCAAATAGTGTATTTAGTGTAAATTTATATGTTCATGTTTAATACTGTCACAATCATTAAAAAAAATACTGTTCAGAAAATGAATTTAATAATTGATAAGTAGGCCTACATATTTTAGAAAAGATATTGCACCTTTATAAGCTTCAATGTAGTTATCTATTATTATTTTTTTCTTAAAATATTGAGCTGTAACATTATTTATTTTTAGAAAGTGTAACTTGATATAATTTAACTACTTCTGCTGCAGCTGGCCACATATTTGGGTGGGTGGGAAGATGCTTCAGGCAGGGGCTTGAAGTGGGTTGGTGAAATCATCTTGATTCAGTGCAGTGAACCTTTGATGTGCCTGAAGCTGACTTGGCAAGCCCTGAGCAAAGCATATGCCTTAAAACTCAAATCCAGCTTGACATACTGGAATCATAACCATATGCAAGAATTCCACCTTCAGAAACACTGTGGCTCCACAGAGCTGGTGGACGAAGCATTAGCCAGGGATAACAAAAAGCAGGTTAGATGAAGATGGGAGTCTGAGGAGAAGATGGAGGTAAAGGGATGGGACATAGCACGAAACGAGAAGGGGGGTTCAGGAGGCAGGTAGTGCATAAAAGGTTTGGTTAAGAATCAATTCAAAAATTTCTGAACCGAGCTAGACTACCTAAAATGGAAGTTTCTCAGGAGTGATTAGAAGTCGAGTGAGGTGAATTTTAGAAAAAAAGAAAAAATTAGTGAGACTGAGAGGTTTGACTGACTGAAAATACTTTGTGACGTCTCAGCCTAGCTGTGCGTATGTGTGTGTGTGTGTGTGTGTGTGTATGTGAGTTCTAGGTGCCCTCTGGAGGGGGCGTGGCTACACACCTGACACTTGTTGGATTGTGGAGTGAAATGTGGAGGAGACTTCTCGTGAGGCGGTTGGGGGCGTATTGTCTCCGTTATGGAGTTTGTCGCTGCACGTCGTGCTGAGTCTTTCCCGACCCCGATACCTGTCGTTATTTATATTACTTTAATGTCTGTTTCTTTGTGTTTAAATAAATGTTTAATATGTAGTGACACGTCTGGTCTCCGCTTTGTTGCAGTCTGAGTGCTGGCTGTAACAGATGGGGGCTCGTCAAAACCAAGGCGTTAATTACGTGTAGTTTAATATGATTTTCGTTTGAGTAATTTGAGGAAACTTTGAGGGAGATGGACGTAAGAAGGCAACGAAACAGCTTGTTCACATTTTTCATGGGTAAGTCAAGTGTTTGATGTGGGTGATAAAGGACAGGATGATTTCATTCATTCCCCTGTTAGGCTTTAGTGACGCTTAGCGTTGGTTTGTTATTTTAGTTTGTTATTTTTGTGCAGACTCCTGGGCTGAGTACACTGCCGTGGTTTGGGAAGTGGGCAGAATTGCTTAGATCACTACCAGTGGTATTTTAGTGTTTAAAGGCGCTCGGCTCTGGGGAGTTGCATGAAGATTAGGTTTAGAAATATAGGGGAATGAGTGAATGAATGTTCATCCGGTTTTAATCACTTAAAAAGACAAAGGAGAATTTTTTTTTTACCTATGAATTGGTGAATTAGTAACTTTGAATTAGAAATATGGCATCCATCGAAAACTTTATTAAATCTCCGTCGGAGGGGTTATTAAATGTGTTTTCTAAAGGACAGTTGTGGGAACTTGTCGAACATTATGGTATTGGAGATGTAGATAAACGGTTAAAAAAGAATGAGTTAAAAACTGTTCTGAAGGTAAAGTTGAGTGAGGGGGAAATTTTGTCCGTTGCAAATGAAAAGATTACTGAGGAGTCGAAATAATCGGTGGACCTTTTTTCAGGTTTATCTTTTGAACAGAAAAAAGAGATCCTTAAGATGCAGCAAATGCATAGTCGAGAGATGGCTAATGTAGTTAAGGAACGTGAACTTGAATTGGAAAGGTTGAAAATGGACGATTTGCAAGTTCAGCGGTTAAAGTTAATCGGTGAAGGTAAAATGCCATTGGAAGGTGTACCATCACAGGAAAGAGTATCGCGTTCATTTGATGTGGTAGGAAATTTAAAACTGCTTCCTAAGTTTAATGAACATGATCCTGATGTTTTTTTCTCGTTGTTTGAGAGTATTGCGGAGGAACGTAATTGGCCTATCGCTGATCGAGTAGTGATGCTTCAAAGTGTTATTACCGGTAGAGCACAAGAGGCCTATATGGCGCTTACGATGGAAGATCGAAAAGACTATGACAAGGTTAAGTCTACTATTCTGAGAGTGTATGAGTTGGTTCCAGAAGCGTACCGTCAGCGTTTTAGGAGTTGGCAAAGAGGAGAACGTCAGACTCATGTTGAAGTGGGGAGAGAGCTGACTGCGCATTTTGATCGGTGGTGCGCTGCATCAAATGTGAGTACTTTTGAAGAGTTGCGAGATTTGATTCTGTTGGAGCAGTTTAGAAATATTGTCACTGACAACATTGCTACGTATATCAATGAAAATAAGCCTGGCATGGTTGCTGAAGCCGCTGTATTAGCGGATGAATTCATTCTAACTCATAGGAGTGGGTTTGTTGATGCACATGCAGGTGGTAGTGTTAGTTATAAGGATAATTTGTCTCAGCATTGCTCACGAAAATCTCAATTTGTGCCTCCTGCTCAGAGGTCGGTTAATTCTGTGCGAGGGAAAACTGATGATAATGTTTGCCATTATTGCTTTAACAATGGACACTGGAAAAAAGAGTGCCCAGTGTTGGCAGGCAAACTGAGGTCACGAGGTAAAAAGATCAATTTTGTTCCCACATTATTGGTAGAGACAGTGTCTACGTCTATTCTCTGATTTTGTAATGGAATCAAAAGCTCTAAAGGCTGATTCTCATTTAAATTATGCTCCATTTATTACAGACGGTTTTGTGTCATTATCTGATAGTATTGACAAGGTACCAATTAAGATTTTGAGGGATACTGGGTCATCAGAATAGTTTATTTTAGAGTCGATTCTACCTTTTTCGCTGCCTCAAGTGCGGAGAAAAACGTATTGATCAGGGGGATAGGGCTGCAGACGTTGTCTGTTCCTTTGCACCGAGTTTATTTAAAATCTGATTTGGTGGAGGGAGAGGTAACCGTTGGAGTGCGTCCGTCGTTACCTGTTAAAGGCGTTTCTGTGAATTTGGGAAACAACTTGGCAGGGGGGCGAGTGTGGAGAGATGTTGTTCCTCCACCGGTGGTTTTGTTTACTCCATTGAAAGGACAAACTGATGAATTGAGTGGTGATTTCCCTGAGGTGTTTGTGTCCTGTGCCGTAACACGTTCAATGAGTCGTAGCTTATCTGATCGTGTAGAGGTGCAAAAAGTTGAGGTACCTGGGTTAGCCGTGATTTCTCCTATTACTCGTAGTGAGTTGGTAGCGGCACAGCAGAATGATCCTGTTTTAAAGCCTTTGTTTGATGTTGCAGTGCCCCCTGAGGAGGTGGAGAGCATGGCAACCGGCTACTTTGTTCAGGAGGAGTTGCTGTTGAGGAAATGGATTCATCAAAGTGAGGATTTAGGCAGTAAGGCAATAATTCAGGTAGTGGTGCCGGGTCAGTTTAAGGAGGTGGAATTAAGGGCTGCCCATGGGGATGTTGCAGGCCATTTGGGCGTGAAAAACTTATCACCGTATTTTGTTGCAATTTTATTGGCCTCTTCTTAAAAAGGATGTAGCAACATTTATTAAAACTTGCCACACTTGCCAGATAGTTGGTAAACCCAATCAGGTTTTAAAACCCGTGCCGTTGTGTCCAATATCGGTAACTGTCAACCTTTCGAACACATAATGATTGACTGTGTGGGACCGTTGCCTCCGTCTAAATCGGGTAACTCGTATTTGCTTACAGTTATGTGTCAAACAACTCGTTATCCTGCGGCATATCCCTTGCGTAAGATCACCACTAAAGCTGTCGTTAAAGCTTTGACGCATTTCATTTCTATTTTCGGAATACCCAGGATTGTTCAGAGCGATTGAGGGACCAATTTTATGTCTGGAATGTTTGCGGAGATTTTGAGGCAGCTTGGGGTGGAGCATAACCAGTCAAGTGCACGACATCCTCAGAGTCAAGGGGCATTGGAGTGTTTCCACCAGTCTCTGAAGTCGCTGTTGTGCGCATATTGTGTTGAACTAAACCGGGATTGGGAGGATGGGCTGCCTTGGCTAATGCTTGCTGCTAGGGAGGTGACCCAGGAGAGTTTGGGTTTTTAGTCCAAACGAATTGGTGTTTGGGAAGGCACAAATTAAAATGAAAAGATTGTTTGATCGCCATACGGAATGTCGTGTTTTTAGTCTGGGCAATCAAGTATTAGTGTTGCTGCCTTACCCAAAATCTCAGTTTTGTGCGAAATTTTCCGGTCCTTATACCATAGTACGGAGAGTTTCGGAACAGGATTATATCATTGCTACTCCTGATCAGAAAAAATTAAAGCAACTTTGTCATGCTAATCTGCTTAAACCATATTTCTCTCGTAGCCCTGAGGTAAACATATGTCCTGTGTCTGTTGCCACCAGAGTACCTGAGGAGTCTCATTTGACTGGGAAGGATGTGAAAGCACCTGGGAATAGTGAATTGTTACTACGTTTAAGAAATTCTGAAGCACTTGAGAATTTAGAGAGTTCGTTAAGTCATCTGTCGGATGGGCATAGATCAGAGGTAATGTGTTTAGTGGCTGAGTTTCCCAGGTTGTTTGGAGATGTTCCGTCGCGCACACATCTGATATATCATGATGTGGATGTGGGTGACGCGCCAACAATACGGCAGCGTTTTTATCTGCTTCCTCTTGAGAAACGGAAAATATTAGATTCTGAGGTTCAGTATATGCTGGATAATGGCATAGCCCAACATTCATTTTCTGGTTGGGCATCGCCCTGCTTGTTATTAAAGAAATCAGATGGTACATACAGATTCTGTACTGATTATCGAAAGATGAATAAAATAGCCTGATGCATTTCCTCTTCCTCGTATGGAGGACTGCGTTGACCAAGTGGGTGCATCCAAGTTTGTGAGTAAGCTGGACCTCTTGAAGGGGTATTGGCAGGTGCCGTTAACAACACGTGCCCAAGAGGTAACTGCTTTTATTACGCCTTCAGGGTTATACTCGTATTCTGTTATGAGTTTTGGTTTGCGGAATGCTGCAGCAACCTTTCAGAGATTAATGAATAGAGTGACTCTGGGGTTGAAGGGTTGCGCTGTGTATTTGGATGACGTTATTATTTTTAGTGATACTTGGAAGCAGCATCTTCAGCATTTACGGGCCTTGTTTGACCGGTTGGTTGAAGCAGGACTTACATCCAACTTGTCGAAATGTGAATTTGCCCAGGGCACAGTGAAGTACTTGGACATCAAAGGAATTTTTCGGTGATCGAGAAAGAAGCTTTGGCTATGATCTAGGCACTCCAGCATTTTGATGTCTATGTGGGGGGTGGCGCAGAGGTGCTGGTATACTCCGATCATAATCCTTTGACATTTCTGCATTCATTGCAAAGTCCGAGTCAGTGTTTAATGCGGTGGATTTTATTTCTACAGCCATATAATTTGAATATTCAACACATCAGAGGGATTGATAATGTTATGGCTGATGCGTTGTCCCGTACGTTTGATGTGGCTACATAACTGTTGATGAGAATGCTGCCTACTTTACTTTTGCTTCCTACTATATTCTTTATGACCTTAAATTGCTTCCAGGATCCAGATTGCTGGGGATGAAGATGTTGGGTAGATAGGGTAAAGGGTTAGTGGGTTAAATTTGTTTTCTCAATTGTGGGTCAGAAATTCTTTATTGTGATTTTTATTTTTAATGTCTTGTGTTTGGATTTATGTTTTGCTGTATTTTTCTGTTATGGAATTGTTTTTTTTTTGGGGGGGGGGGTGACGTCTCAGCCTAACTGTGCGTATGTGTTTGTGTATGTGTGTGTGTGTGTGTGTGTGTATGTGTGTTCTAGGTGCCGTCTGGAGGGGGCGTGGCTACACACCTGACACTTGTTGGATTGTGGAGTGAAATATGAAGGAGACTTCTCGTGAGGCGGTTGGGTGCGTTTTGTCTCCGTTATGGAGTTTGTCACTGCACGTCGTGCTGAGTGTCTTTCCCGACCCCGATACCTGTCGTTATTTATATTACTTTAATGTCTGTTTCTTTGTGTTTAAATAAATGTTTAATATGTAGTGACGCGTCTGGTCTCCACTTTGTTGCAGTCTGAGTGCTGGCTGTAACAACTTGCACTAAAATACTTGACTTTCGGAGTACAGACTGAAGAGGTTTGTCTCATGTTTGTCTTATGCATTGCAGATTCTATGAACCATTAACTAAATGCCAGTTATCTATATAATAAATTTCTGCTCAGCCTCAAACAGATATTAATTAAAGATTTGTGATACTTCTGTATTGGAGAGAGTTGAAAAGGGTTGGGGGGTACTTCTTCAGGTACATTTTTGTGGAGCCACAGTGTTTCTGAAGGTGGAATTCTTGCATATGGCTATATATATATATATATATATATATATATAATTTTCACTGTGTCCTTTTTAGTGCATGTACTTGAGTGAAAAGCACTCATGTCACTGAAGGGCTACTGTGTGGTGTGTTTTTGAATTTACAAATTCCTTTGTGCTATGCAAGATGGGCCAAGCATGCTGCACCCAGATGTCAGGTTTATCTGAATAAAATAGGCTCATTGTGTGGACACCCTGGTCTGTCCCTGAGGGAGAAAAGGGGGAGGCTGGGTAAATGAATTGCTGTGGGGTGTTTCAGCACTGAAGGAAAGTGGAGAGAAGAGGACAGGGCAAGGAAGGAGATTGCTTGGCTTTGAAGTTCCATCTGGCTCTCCTAGATTCTATGTCAGAGTCAGAGAAACTGTTTCCCATAAAAGAACTAAAGGAAGCCAGCGAAAGCCGAATGTTCTACAAGGACAAGAACATTACTGGGAAAGTCGCTTACCCTGGGGCAAATCCACAAGTTGGCTGCCATGGCCCCTTCCTCCACTTTCCGTACTCCTCCTCCTCACTCCCTCTTTCCAAAAGAACAAGAGACAGCCCAGACTGATCGGAATTCCATCTGTTGGGGAATGGCCAAGTGACAGCAGAGAAATACAGTCATCTGGTCTCCATTTCTGTCAGGCTGGTGTTCTAGCTTACATCTTACAGCTGGGAGAGGAGAAGGGAAAGAAGAGTGTGTTGGCAAGGGACTAGAAAAAGGGAGTGTGCTGGCACTCTCAGGTTTCTTGTCCATTTTTCACACATCACCCCACATACTAACAGGAGATGTCTAGAAAGATGCAAACCCTCCCCCAACACATGCACACACACAAGCCCTCTTCTAAAGGGCCCAAGAAGAGGACACAGTTATCAGCAGTCAAGACACGCTTTATATGTTACCCTTGGGAGATATCATCAGGAAACATTGTTTCACTGTTATGCTGATGATACTCAGCTCTAGATTTCTTATATAGCTCTATATTTTCTTTCGGCCCAGTGAAACACACCAATTTGAAAAACTAATGTAATGCATAGTCGATATAAAAAACTGGATGACGAGTAATTTCTTACTGCTAAATTCTTAAAAAACAGAGGTTTTAATTATAGGACCTAAAACCTCTGCTTGTAATAACCTAGAACACTGTCTAAGACTTGATGGTTGCTCTGTCAATTCTTCGTCATCAGTTAGGAACCTAGGTGTGCTATTTGATCGCAATCTTTCCTTAGAAAGCCACATTTCTAGCATTTGTAAAACTGCATTTTTCCATCTCAAAAATATATCTAAATTACGGCCTATGCTCTCAATGTCAAATGCAGAAATGTTAATCCATGCATTTATGACCTCAAGGTTAGATTATTGTAATGCTTTATTGGGTGGTTGTTCTGCATGCTTAGTAAACAAACTACAGCTAGTCCAAAATGCAGCAGCAAGAGTTCTTACTAGAACCAGGAAGTATGACCATATTAGCCCGGCCCTGTCAACACTGCACTGGCTCCCTATCAAACATTGTGTAGATTTTAAAATATTGCTTATTACTTATAAAGCCCTGAATGGTTTAGCACCTCAGTATTTGAATGAGCTCCTTTTACATTATAATCCTCTGCGTCCGCTACGTTCTCAAAACTCAGGCAATTTGATAATACCTAGAATATCAAAATCAACTGCGGGCGGCAGATCCTTTTACTGTTTAGCGCCTAAACTCTGGAATAACCTACCTAACATTGTTCGGGAGGCAGACACACTCTTGCAGTTTAAATCTAGATTAAAGACCCATCTCTTTAACCTGGCTTACACATAACATACTAATATGCTTTTAATATCCAAATCCGTTAAAGGATTTTTAGGCTGCATTAATTAGGTAAACCGGAACCAGGAACACTTCCCATAACACCCTATGTACTTGCTACATCATTAGAAGAATGGCATCTACACTAATATTTGTCTGTTTCTCTCTTATTCGAGTTCACTGTAGCCACCAGATCCAGTCTGTATCCAGATCAGAGGGTCACTGCAGTCACCCGGATCCAGTACGTATCCAGACCAGATGGTGGTTTAGCACCTAGAAAGGACCTCTACATCCCTGAAAGACAGCGGAGACCAGGACAACTAGAGCCCCAGATACAGATCCCCTGTAAAGACCTTGTCTCAGAGGACCACCAGGACAAGACCACAGGAAACAGATGATTCTTCTGCATAATCTGACTTTGCTGCAGCCTGGAATTGAACTACTGGTTTCGTCTGGTCAGAGGAGAACTGGCCCCCCAACTGAGCCTGGTTTCTCCCAAGGATTTTTTCTCCATTCTGTCACCGATGGAGTTTCGGTTCCTTGCCGCTGTCGCCTCTGGCTTGCTTAGTTGGGGTCACTTCATCTACAGCGATATTGTTGACTTGATTGCAAATAAATGCACAGACACTATTTAACTGAACAGAGAAGACATCAATGAATTCAATGATGAACTGCCTTTAACTGTCATTTTGCATTATTGACACACTGTTTTCCTAATGAATGTTGTTCAGTTGCTTTGACAAAATGTATTTTGTTTAAAGCGCTATATAAATAAAGGTGAATTGACTCGGACAACAGATCAGAACAAAAGCAAAACAACAAAAGAGCATGTGAATCCAGCATGCAAGTCTTTGGCAGCCAGCATACACTCAGACATGCACGTGTGCATGCTCTTCTACTCCCATTTAAGAGTATGCTCCAAAGTATTCTCTACTGATCATATTCACTATATGGATCATTTAGACTTGAATTATTACAATAATCTTGCATTAAGTTATGCTACACTTTATAATAGTATACTTTATAATAGTACATATTTAAAATATTATATAAATAATATAAATGATTACTAAAATAAATTAGAATTGTAGCCACACAACAATCTAAAAAAAAATAATTGCATAATATATATACATACATATAAATAAAGTGCTTTTGCTACATCTTCAATACCAAGGTGAACAGATTTAAAAAGTTGTGTATGCATTTATTGTAGTTAACAATTTTACTTATAATTAACACTTATCAACATAATATTAATATTACACAATTTAATGTAGAAAAAAAGTAGATTTAAAGTAGATTTTGTGTTTGTGTTTTGCAAAAAGTGTTTTATGAAATTTTGAAAACTGAGTCAAAGGTCCAGAATTAGTATATGGTTTTGCAGATTTGGTGTGTGGTTCTGGTGTTTGAATGGTTTTAGAAACTGTTTGACAGGCAAAGATTTTGTGTTTAAGGAGTTGAAAAAATCTGTAATATTATCTCTTATTGTCACACATATAGAAGTAGATTCACACATCTATGTTTCCAGGCAGTGTTTTAAGATAATGTTTGTGTTTTCTGAAATAATTAAATTGTTTGGTTGTTTGTTGTATGTTTAGAGAAGCAAGGTATGCAAAGCATAAGCCTATTTAAAATTATAAATGATACATATTTTACGATTGAAAAATGTATTTCTAATGTAGCATGATTTGATTGATATAGCATTAAAGAAATAATTGCCACTGCATTAAAGGGAATGGGAACAGACAAATGCCCTATATTTTTAAGACTGATCCTGTATTTGTGCATTTTGGAATGGTTTTCCCCCTAACATTTCTCGAGATCTTCAATAAATTGTTAAGAACAGAAACATTTTGGTCTGAGAGAACAAAAAGAAGAGAGAAAAAGAGGGGAAATGTACATCAAGATGCATCAAGATTCTCCAAATCTCACCAAATCACAATTTTGTGTGTGTGTTTGTGTGTGTGTGATATAGCAGTTTATAACTGCACCAGAGAAAAGCAACGGTTTTGACTTCTGAGAGAAAGCGTTGACTTATTTGTGGTGACATGTATGCTATTTAGGAGACAGCTTTGACAGCAGATGGAAGGAAATTGAGAAAGCAAAAAGCAGAAGGGGATTATTCATAAACCACAAAGTTTAACAATGACCCATGAACACGCTGAATCAATAGAGGACAGAACACATCACACTGCCATTGTAGCACTGCACATTATGTGAATGCCAGCTGACTGCTAATCCGTCACATATATATATATATATATATATATATATATATATATATATATATATATAATGGCTTCAGAAACTTTCCACTTTCCCCATCTCACCTGTATAGATTTTCTACAGGGTGATCAGAAACAACTCAGCTGAAATCAACATCAACTGGTGCTTTTCCACTGTGTGGTATGATTCGGTACGGCTCAGTGCGGTACGGCACAGCTCAACTCGGCTCGTTTTGCATTTCCACTGCAGTTTTGTACCACTTTAGAGTGGGTGGGATTATTCACATGTCATTATTGTTGCACCACCTCTACTGCCAAGACTCGTGAAAAACGTTTCACTCTGCATTGCCCCATCAAACTCTTGCTGGATCTGTTTCATTGCTTACCAATGAGAAGAATGTCTGTACTTCCTCAACAGACAATGAAACAAAAAAAAGTTGTTAAAAAAGGAGCGCTTGTTCAAAACAGTTGCGCTGGCTGTGCTGATTTAAATTTAGCAGTTCTGTTGTGTTTGTGTTGCAAAATCAGTGATGCAGGTAGTGAAGATTCTCTCCAGCCCATCAGTGATCAGCAGAGTTTATACGTCACATTTGGTAATGATAACATAACATTATGAAGCATCAAAAATACTTTTTATACATAAAGAAAACAAAAATAACGACTTTATTCATCAATTCCTTTATTCATCAATGTGTCTCTCCAAATCAGCGTAGCACCATTTTGGCAAATCGGAGCTGTACGCAGGCAGCGTACGCTCTTCTGCTAAATGCAAAAATGTAAATAAATAAATATTATGGTTTTGTATAGAGTTTGACCGTGCAGGAGAATCGGACAATCCATAAAATGTAAAAAATAAATAAATTAATTAATTAGACAACACAATACAACTTAAGAATTTTGTGGAATTCAAATTGTGAATTTTAGAAAACAACCCCTGATTTATTCGTTTTCAAACACAGAAATCGGGTAGAGCCCTGTACGAGCTTCAAACCTAAGCCCTATAGCAGCCCTCTGCCAACAGCTTACCAGTATCCTCGGCCCGAGTCCAACTGGAGCCCGTGTCTCTTTTCTCTCTCGCCATTAAAATAGTTCAGTTTTGTTTTTAATTGAAAAGTTATGTTTTTAATTGAAAAGTTAGATTTCTTATTGTTTCATTATTATTTTAGAAAAATGTTTGTAACTTGTTTTAAATCTGAGTTGATCACGTTTGATCAATATAGCCTTCTCAAATAATCACTACTTGCTTAAATTATTATTATTATTATTTTTTTTTAAATTTTAGTTTAAATATTTAAAAGTGCACTTTTAGGTGTATATCTAAGCATTTGTGATTAGAGTGGAAGTTGATGCAGCTTATTAGGAAAATATACGGAGGCGCCAGTGCGATCCTTTCATTCTGTTCTTCATAACAGTGTAAACAATTTGAAGTGCGCCATAATTTTTGCTCATACAGATAACACTAATATTTCATTCGGAACTGTAAATTGTGTACCCTTATTTTTGTGTAAACTCACATGACTATCAACAAAACATTATTCTTCTGTAAAATAGAGAAAATAAACTGGATGCAATTTCAGAAATCCTGATTGTGGTGTTTTATTTTGAATAAAGATAAAATAATAAATAAAATTATTAATACATATGTGTGTATTCTGCAATTAGTTTTTTTTTTTTTTTTTTTTTTTTTGGATAGAGCGTGTCCATTTCACAATAAGCAACCAGAAGTGTGACTGAATTCAGTCCAGCTGGAGGGGGTTGGAGTTTGGGGGTAGTTCTGTACAGCTTGTGGGGGTTTAAATAAAGATTTGAATCTCTTGCGCTTTCATACAGAGAGTGTCTGATCAGCATTTCAAACTTGCAGAGCAGGTTTAGGCAAATGTTTTATGACATATACCTTATTTGGTTTGGCTTTTGCAATTTTTGCAACAGAGTATTATATGCAATATAATACGGTTTAAATTTTTTTCTCAGGAGACATGAGTCGCCTCTGAGAGAGATACAAAGAAACTGACCGAAAGAGATACGCGTCTGCCAAAGAGAAAAACTCTTGTTCTTAATGTGCTGCTTTGTATTATTTTCAGTGTTGCACTGTTTTAATTATATGGGGCAATGCTGCAGTCCTTTTGGCAATACAATAAATGTAAAAATATATCGCAGTAATAAGAAACATCAAGAGACATTAGGCTTAATCATTTTTAGTTTCATTATTGGGCAATTCCAGCATTATTGACATGACATTCAGTCAAAACCAGAAATATAAATTGTAACAGAATGTATTTATTACCTATATATTGAACCATCTCTTTATGTTTTTCTAAATCTCAAACACATTCCAAACATCAGAAAATCTATCTACATATAGATGTACAGAAATGTCTAAAAGGAATTTAATGGGGCTCCCCCCCATGTAAGTTTTTTTTTTTTAGTTGTAGTTGAACATTTAAGTCATTATTCAACTAATCGCACATTTATATTAAATTAACACAGTCTCATATATACAGGTGCTTCTCAATAAATAAGAATGTCAAGGAAAAGTTAATTTCAGTAATTCAAATCAAATTGTGAAACTTATGTATTAAATAAATTCAGTGCACACAGACTCAAGTAGTCTAGCTCTTTGGTTCTTTTAATTGTGATGATTTTGGCTCACATTTAACAAAAACCCATACATTTTTTACTTCAACAAATTAGAATACTTCATAAAACCAAAAAAAAAAAAAACGTTTAGTTAATTGTTGGCCTTCTGGAAAGTATGTTAATTTACTGACTAATTTACTAATGTACTCAATACTGGATACGGCTCCTTTTGCTTTAAAATTACTGCCTCAATTCAGCGTGGCATGGAGGTGATCAGTTTGTGGCACTGCTGAGGTGGTATGGAAGCCCAGGTTTCTTTGACAGTGGCCTTCAGTTCATCTGCATTGTCTGGTCTCTTGTTTCTCATCTTCCTCTTGACAGTAGCCCATAGATTCCCTAAGGGGTTCGGGGTCTGGTGAGTTTGCAGGCCAGTCCAGCACACCAACACCATGGTCATTTAACCAACTTTTGGTGCTTTTGGCAGTGTGGGCAGGTGCCAAATCCTGCCGGAAAATGAAATCAGCATATTCAAAAAGCTGGTCAGCAGAAGGAAGCATGAAGTGCTCCAAGATTTTTTGGTAAACAGGTGCAGTTACTTTGCTTTTCAAAAGACACAATGGACCAACACCAGCAGATGACATTTCACCCCAAATCATCACACACTGTGGGAACTTAACACTGAACTTCAAGCAACTTGGGCTATGAGCTTCTCCACCCTTCCTCCAGACTCTAGGACCTTGGTTTCCAAATGAAATACAAAACTTGCTATCATCTGAAAAAACTTTGGACCAATGGCAACAGTCCATTTCTTCTTCTCCTTAGCCCAGGTAAGATGCCTCTGACATTGTCTGTGGTACAGGAGTGGCTTAACAAGAGGAATAGGACAACTGTAGCCAAATTCCTTGACACTTCTGTGTGTGGTGGCTCTTGATGCCTTGACCCCAGCCTCAGTGCATTCCTTGTGAAGTTCTCTAAAATTCTTAAATCCAGTTTGATTGACAATCCTCATAAGGCTGCTGTTCTCTCGGTTGGTTGTGCATCTTTTTCTTCCACACTATTTCATTCCACTCAACTTTCTGTTAACATGCTTGGATACAGCACTCTGTGAACAGCCAGCTTATTGACAATGAATTTTTGTGAGTCAGTGATTGTCAGAGACCATTTTGAAGGCTCAGGAAACCTTTGCAGGTGTTTTGAGTTGATTAGCTGATTGGCATGACATCATATTCTAATTTGAGATCGTGAATTGGTGGGTTTTTGTTAAATGTGAGCCAAAATCATCACAATTAAAAGAAGCAAAGACTTAGACTACTTCAATCTCTGTGCATTTAATTTATTTAATGCATGAGTTTCACAATTTGAGTTGAATTACTGAAATAAATGAACTTTTCCATGACATTCTAATTTATTGAGAAGCACCTGTATATTCCGCACTCAAGAACACGCATAAAATTTGCCACAAAGCACAGAACAGAAGTTACCTAATAATTGTGAAAAAGGGGACATTTTAATTATATATTAATAAACTATTGTTTTCTTGTCAGCTGCAAGATGACATTCACGGTGCTGACTCTCTCCACATGGACGTGCCATTATAGAGAAATGCAACCTTCTAAGATTACATAATCAGGGAGTATTTGCTTTTATTTTGAATTGGTTCATTTAAAAAAGTAGACATTTAAAGTTTTCTGTAGATTTATTACACATGTACAGGTCCTTCTAAAAAATTAGCATATTGTGATAAAAGTTCATTATTTTCCATAATGTAATGCTAAAAATTAAACTTTCATATATTTTAGATTCATTGCACACCAACTGAAATATTTCAGGTCTTTTATTGTTTTAATACTGATGATTTTTGCATACAGCACATGAAAACCCAAAATTCCTATCTCAAAAAATTAGCATATCATGAAAAGGTTATCTAAACGAGCTATTAACCTAATCATCTGAATCAACTAATTAACTCTAAACACCTGCAAAAGATTCCTG